>NW_026933754.1:0-58603 GCF_032062105.1 Saccostrea cuccullata
CAAAAAATTAAGCCATAATTTGTATTGCGAATCGATGAAGAGTTCTTAACATAAAAGTGAAGGATTTATTATCAGTTTTTGATCCATTTTACAAAGAATATGACTACAGAAACTATCATGTTTATTTAGTGTGTTGTATGTGTTTAACCAAATGTTTACCTGCTCCGCGTTCTTTTTTTTCAGATTTTAATTATTATGGATATGTTAAAAAAAAATTATTCATAATTTTTTGAAAAAAATTTATACAAATCGTTTGAATTAATTTTTAAATATTTCTACCTATTTTCCACGAACTTTTCGAACAAACCTCGTAGTATTTGACTATGTATGAAAGAATAAAGTACGTTATTGGCTATATGCGGTCGAGAAATTTTACTATTTTTAAACTACCATTATTTATGCAAGTCCCTTATGTTTCGTTTACAATAAGATCAAAGCTAAACTAAACTTCTATAAAAATGACGTAATATGTTACAGTGACGTCATAATACCACACTAAACAGCGGTTGCTCAATGAAATCCGTTCATTTTTCATGAAAAATCAGTAAATGTTGATGAAATTGAATTATCCCAAGCATTAACCACTTTTATTTTTTGTGTGTATAAAATAATTGTTTAAAAATCTCCGTCCAGTATTAAATTCGTGTTGGTTAATGAGTGGGAACAGTATTCATTTTTTATAAATAGTAAGTCTGGAAATGAAAATCATGCAACATAAGCATTCATTATTTTACGCTGATTTTACACAGTATTTACGTAGGAAACGAATAATATCAACAGCTGATTTTACATGTGTACACAAACAAAATCATACAAGATAAAATCCACATATGTTTACAATTATCTTTCAAGTTTATAAAATCCATTTAAATAAAGAATGAAACATTCTAGTGTCGGGAATTTCATTGAGTGCACGGTTCAGAATGTACGTATATAGCGTTATAATCCTTCCTCGATATATGTGCTTTTGATGGTGACCTGATAAAGGATAAATCATACATATGTATTTTAAATAATCTTTTAAATTATGCTTTTATTCAAAAGTAGTAAGACTTTACAAGTATTATTATAACTTTATAGCTATCACCAGCTACATGTACTAGTACTTGATGGTAGTCCTGATGGTTTTTTTTTTTGGGGGGGGGGGGGTCATAGCGTAATGTGTCTTGAATCGTTTCGCGTTTCCAAATTTGCGAACCTTATTTACCACTGTACTTTGCTCAATTCATATACTTGGGAATACCCAACAGTCATTAATCACAACTAATACAAACAAAAAACAAACCAGATAAATATGTCTACTTAATCAATAAATTCACGATATTATCCATGAACTTGCAATCCTGACCGAGTAATTGTGCCATTTAAGGAGCTCATGTGACATTTTTTTTTCGATGTTGAAGGTTTGTTGATCTACGAAACAGGACATATTATAGAACGGCAATTAAAAGCTACAAAAAATTTTATTATCATTATAACGAAACATTATGAATATAACTTATTTACTGGCATTGCTGGCCGGGACATATGTAGCGGTAATGATTTGTATTCGGCAATAATCTTATTGAAAACAAATATAGCGGAAACTTAAAATTTTTGTAATGTAGCGGTAGTTTTGTTGACAATATGAGCACTGTGCACACAATTTTAACTTAATTTATGTCAGATATTCTGTAATATCGGTTTTGCTCAAATGCCTAGAGTGTAAAATATACCAGCGATCAACTTTATGCATATAATTATACGTTTACCTCAGACCCGCTTCATCATAATGCTTGAATCTTGAGGGGGCTCGGAGTCCCCCCCTCTCCGGTTGCATTTCAGCAGTATAAAGTATCTTTTCAAACTAAAAAAAAATCACATTGGAAAAAATTCCATCACCTCGTGAAACACGGATTCCTTGTATCAAGGTAAAAAAAATACATGAATCTGAAGAAAATTGAATAAGGAAAGTCCCTTGTCAAAACCACCCGTTTCCCACAAAATGAGATTTCCTCTAGGCTATTCCTTGAGGTAATATTTGAGGAATACGTCAGGCACGTAGCAACGGGGGGGGGGGGGGGATACAAGGAAAATGTAGTATTGTAGTTAAAAGAAATTGGTACTGAAGCAAATCTGCATTGAAAAAAATATGGCTTCTACACCACCCTACCCCCCCCCCCTCCATCCCGGAAGTCGGATTATCGGCTTTGGGCAACTTTTATTTTTTTTAGCTCACCTGAGCCAAAGGCTCAAGTGAGCTTTTCTGATCAAAATTTGTCCGTTGTCTGTTGTCGTTGGCGATGTCGTTGTCGTCGTTAACTTTTCTCATTTTCGACTTCTTCTCAAGAACCACTGGGCCAATTTCAACCAAGCTTGGCACAAAGTATCCTTAGGTGAAGGGGATTCATGTTTGTTCAAATGAAGGGCCACGCCGCCCTCTACCAGAGGGAGATAAATATGAATTAGTGAAAAATTAATGACATTTTCAAAAAATCTTCTTCTCAAGAACCACTGGGCCAGGAAAAATGAAACTCATGTGGAAGCATCCTCATATAGTGTAAATTCAATTTTGTTCAAATCATGACCCCCGGGGGTAGGGTGGGGCCACAATGGCCGATAAAAGTTTTACATAGGAGTATATAGGGAAAATCTATAAAAATCTTCTTCTCAAGAACCACTAGGCCAGGAAAGATGACACTCATGTGGAAGCATCCTCATATAGTGTAGATTCAGATTTGTTCAAATCATGACCCCCGGGGATAGAGTGGGGACACAATGGCTGATCAAAGTTTTACATAGGAATATGTAGGAAAAATCTTTATAAAAATCGTCTTCTCAAGTACTTCAAATCAATGATTCGCGATAGTATAGGAAGATTTTTTTAAAAAATCTTTTTGTCAAGAACAGCAAAGTCAAATGCTGTATAAACATTAAGGCGGAGGATGTCTGAAACTGATCTAGGTAACTCGTGGAAAGAGAATGGAGGGGATGCTCTATATACAAAGCAAATGTCTGTGGGGAATGCCCTAATTCCCAGAAATAAATTCTTTGATTCATCATTTGAATTTTAAAAAAAGATATATAAAATATCTCAATTTTTAAGATATGATGACGCATAAAGTTTTTACACGTAAGCAGTATTCGAGTAACTAAAGCTCTCTAATGATTACAATTTATTCCCCATAGTTTCCACCGGGCTTTATTTTTCTAATATGTAGGAAAAAATCGCTTCTGCCCTTTAAATATACCGAGGACCTTAAAAACCATGTACAGTCGCAAAAGATGGGTTTTGTGTCCATTTTTATTTCTAAGGTTAAAAAAGGAATAGACATGAAACCAGGGTTTTAATATTATGTCGATATTTATTTATCATGCGTTTCTAAAGGAGTGTCCTCAGGTTCGAAACATTTGAGCATTGTGCAGTGCGCCGCCTGTGTAATACAGCTACCATTTTTCAATAAGACAGATTTCAATTGTGTGTTAAACGTTGGAAAGGGGGATGATCGTAATGCAACACAAAAAGGAAGGTCATGAGGAACGGGTTTTGGATTTTAAAAAAATCCATACTACATTGTAAATCAACAGCAGAAAGCTAGTCTCGGAAAAAAAGAAGGGGGAGGGGCAGTACCACGGTCCCGCTAACAATATAGAATGAGCGTTTATTCCCACTGTATTCCATTAATTGTAAAGTAATTATACGGAAAACTTTACAAATATACTTATTATTATAATTTAAAAAAATTAATATAACTTACGTGCCAGGGGTAAATTCTGTTTAGTGTCGCTAAATCAAATACTGGTTAGAGTACCAAAATTCATCAACAACAACGTGCAACATCGTCAAGACGGTCCATCCGTCGTTTCCAATTTTTCATTATTTCGATAAATATATAAAGGATACAATCGGACTTAGTCCGACGGAAAAATGAATGTCAACAGTTCCTGAGATTCTGTAAAATACTGTCAAATTCCTACCCCAATCTCTGCAATGGCCAAAATGATAAAATATAAACTTAATTGCAAATGAAATTCTTAAAATATCTTTGAATGGATTGGTTTCTATATTTTCCAGACAATCGCACGGCGTTTTAATTCATACAGGATCTTTGTATGACGCTCGAGAGACATGTCTTTCAATAACATCGTCTAGCAAAATGAACGTCGGAACTGACGTTCCTACCGCTTAAACACAACTTTTTATCATAATTTTCGATGTGTTACACGTTATTAGATATACAAGTTATATATTGTTAGAAAGATAAAGTTCTCAACTTTTGAGTGCGATAAACCTCAATTTAGTTCAAGGTTCGGCGAAAATCAACCAATAACGTACTTTGTTCTTTACTAACCTTCTTAATAATTGCTTTAATATGAAACTACAGATTTGTTCAAAAACCGTCGAGTTGGAGATAAACTGTATATTCATTTAATTTCTATCGTAGGTACATTGTAATATATGGAAACCGGTGTTTCAGAGTAGGACTTCCCCCATAGCCAGCTTTCCCACGGAATTCGTACTCTAGAGTAGGATTAACCCCTCGAAGGAAATTCTCACACTAGAGCTAAATTTCACGCTCATTCTTCCTCAGAGTAAAAGCATCCCCTTCTTTTAGAGTCAATAATTCACAGCTGCAATATTTTTGTGAAAAAATTAACGATAAACTGATTTTAAATGGTAAATGGTGTTTTTTTTTTTTTTTTTACTTATCTAGAAAAATGTTCCAATCATAAATTTCTAATCACGGAATGTCAACCAAAATATTTAGTTTTTTTTTTTTTTAAGAAATACACGTTAATATACTAATATTCTATGCTTTGATATAAAAAAAAAATTAGCGCAATATCTCCATTTGTTAAGGAAAACATTTCGGAAAATTCTTTAAATTGAAAAGGTCGTAATTCTGTAATAAAAATATATTTAAGCGGAATAAAATGCAACTTCGATTTTTAACTCATCGATATACGAGGGTCATTCAAAAAGTTCGTAGACATTTGCCCTAACTTTTTTATTTAACGTCATACTATATCCAAATTTGGTACATATATTATAACAACAGATTCAAATAATTATAGTAAAAAAATTGGAATATATCTTCATATCTATAAAAATTATCAAAGATTTAGAATAGCAAAAATGGGGTCACGGAGCACCGTCAAAATTGAGTAATTTACTAATTTTCACTATATAGCATTTATAGCCATATCTCTAATAAATGGAGCTGAAACGAAATAAAAATTACTACATTTTTAATCAAGTATTGCTGTATTAAACAAATTGATATCAGGCTATGTAATATGTCGCTCCACTTAAAAGATATTAGTTTCTAAATACATATGGACTTGATTAAAAAAGGCAAAAAACCATGACGTTGGAGCAGCGAGTTGCATTCGGGGAACTTTTTTCACAAACTTAAAAAACTCTGTATAAACCAGGATCTGTATGAAAAATAAGCCGTGTATTTGCATAAAATGAAAAGTACAATTTCAGAGCGGTAGCGAGTTTGAATCGGACGATGGATTGTCTGCAAAGAGACTGGTTATGGTTAAAAATATTGTCAAAAGAGTTAGGAACGTCATTAAACGTAATGTGCGCTTCACTTTTGCAGAATTGATAGAGATGCATGGTAGATTAAAGAAATTGAAAACACTGACAATCTTATCCAAGTTGTATTTGCACAATTGTTAGCAAACTAGGTGTTAAGTGTTATGGAGACGTTTTATGAATGAAGAAGACGCTACAAACTGTGTATGAAATTAAAAAGCGGAGTAATTTTGAGAAACTTTCTCAGCGTTGTTTTTTTGACGTTACAATGTTGTTTGACCGTGCTCCGTGGTAACAAAACACGTTGCTTTAAAATTCGGCTAACATGAGTTCTATTTATTCAATTGGAATGAAACTTCACACTTCAACAGAATAAATGTTTTTGTTTACGATAATGTGTTAATCAAAAATTTTGTAATAATAATATGACGATGAGGAACATTGTCTACGAATTTTTTGAATGACCCTCGTACACCCAATACAAAAAATCAATTAAGTATCTTAAAATATTGAGAAAAAAAGTGCGATTTACCATTTGGGACAGACAAGGGACATCTAGACAGACAAAGGGACAACTAGCTCTGGTGTGGGATTTCTGCATGGGAAATCCAGGTCTAGCCAGTTTTCCGGGAAGAAAATCCTACTTTAGAGCCAGTTTTCCAGGGAGGAAATCATACTCTAGAGCCAGTTTTCCGGAAGAAAGATTTTAGTGCATTTTCATCTGTTCTATGGTTTGTCTTTAAGGGCACGGCAAAAGTAGAAGTCAGAAACGAAAATGTATTTTCAAGTCTTCGAAAACAGACATAATTTAAATAATTTCGTTTTCATTATCGATAAATCGGTTTTTTTTATTTTAAACAATCCAATACTAAAAAGAGCAAACTAAACTACTTTCATGTTATATTGTTAAACATTATAATTGTGTTATATTTCTTGACTTTAATTTCTGCATTATCGTTTAGGTGCAACAGTTTCCAAGAAGAATGAGGATGAAGCGTTCAAAAGTGCACTCGATAGGTTTAAGTTTAAAAGGTGAAATATCATTTATCCAAAAATTTCTGTATAATATTTGGTTTGAAGATAAAACATTTTTAAAGAACACCATTTATTTGGTTATTTTATTAAGTTTCAACAGGGGGGGGGGTTGCATTTTTCTATGGGTGAATGGTATAAGTCGACGGATAAAACATGAATTGTTTTCTGGAATAAAATACTGTGAGTTTCCAGTATATGAGGGTTCTTTATCGTGCAAACGGTTACTTTGACACAGGACCTACGTTTTTAAGATCATATCCAAAAGACCCATGACTTTCATGTCTACATGTAATGCCGAGTGCTTTGGCAAGGAACAGTCACTATGTATGTTTACGTCTTATATTTAACGCGGTGCCGCAAACGACAATCGTAGCGCCTCCCAATCATGAAGCGAACGCTTTTCCTTAGGCTACAGTGACAGGTAGTCAAGATATAAAAAAAAAAGGAAAGAACCGTCGATTCAGCTTGTTAACACTGTAATGGCCTAACACTAAGAATGAAAAAAAATCTTTAACGTTAAAGTTTAGTAGGAAAGCCGAATTTAGTCTTATATGCTATATTCTCACAAATATGCATATCAGCTAGACCTTATATTTTAAAATCATTTTCAGGGCAAACCATCATATGATAATTGCTGTGCTGAGGGCAGAATAAACATTAAGATAAAATTACCTGCGTGGGGCATTGGTTAGAACGCCTGCTTTATAAGCGCGGATTAAGGAATCAATCTTTACCAACCCCAATACTGAAAGTATCATATTCGTAAATTTCTGCGTACAGAATTCCTCTAGTATGGATGTAATAAATTATATGGAGACAACGAACAGAATTGAAGCTCAAACGTTCATTAAACTTTTCATATTTTAAAACAGATCGAACATAGACCTCGAAACTATTAGAGGAATGATCAGTTGCCATGAAGAAGAGAACATCCCATATCGACCAGTCACCTCTGCAATGAGCTCTTTATCATGATCTTTTTGGATTGATTGCATATTTTTTAACGTCTCAATCGAGAATTTTTCACGGTAAAGCCAGGGCTTTGGAATAGACCTACACTCAGCACTAACGGCCATTGAGCAGTGAGGGTTCTTTATCGTACAAATGCTTACCTTGACACGGGACCAACGTTTTTAAGATCATCTCAAAAGACCCATGACTTTTACTTTTAATGCTGAGCGCTTGGGGAAGGAACAGTCACTACCTATGTTAAAGTCCTGTTTGACGCGGCGCCACAAACGACTATTGTATCGCTTTTCGAACACTATTTTTTTGACAAAAGCAATTTTAGATATAACTCATATTTGCAGGCATAGAGAAAAAAGGACATCGTATATGGAGACCCTCCTGAGATGTTTTGTGATACTACGAAGTTCTGAATTTCGAAATGCACCAAGACCACTTCAAAACTCCACTGTAGCCGAAACCCTTAGACGATGCAATAGAATTTTGGTAAGAACAATATATATATAATCACTAATTTGAATTTAGTTTTCAATTTGTCAAATACGTTTACTTTGGCAATTAGTCATTAGTTTGAGTTTCCATTCTTCCATTTCACTATTATAATTTATGATATACTGGTAATTACACCAAAAATTAAGAGGAGTAAAAAATAGTGATGAAAGTCACTGAGGTACGCAAAAGAAAAATTAAGATAAAATCGAGAACTTAAAAAGTCAAAACCTTAAAAATTCAGTAAAGGAAAATGAATGCGTATTTTTTTTTTTTTTTAGATGTATTGATTTTGAGTTTCAATCTTCAAAGATAATTCGGGGAAGGGGGAGGAAGGGTAGGGGGGAGAATTGGCAATGCATAAGTAAATATATGTACGAGTACTTACACAATTGATCCTATGATTTTGAAACTCCCAACCCCCCGTTGTTTGAAAAAAAAGTTCAAAGTTTCTCTACTCCCCTTTTTTCAGCCTAGAAATGTTTACTGCAGAAACATTTTTTTTCCAACAGGTTTATCAAATATGCAAGATAACTTAGAGTATTTGAGTTCAAAAGTCCAATAAAAATACCAAATTAGGAGCAGAGTAAACGCAGATTATGACAAGCAATATTGAAAAACGATGTTATTAGCGTAAAAAATTATATTTTCAACGTATTTAAATTTATTATTTATTCTTTTTAGAGACCCGACTGGGAGGAACATGTGCCTACACCAGTCGCCTGTAGTTTTTAACAGAGCAATTACAATGTATTCAATTGTAAATTAAAAGATTCAAAACCTTGAGTCAAAACTTATATTGAATTAATTGTTATGTGCACATTTAATAGTTAAGGGCATGCGCTTGCAAGGGGGGATCTTCCTATACAGGACATCTTCCATTCAACGACCTCTATCAGCATCTCAAATTCCGACAGATGCATTTTCTAAACATACCACGCTGAGGTGATATCGAGTGCAGGGCTCTATGATCATGTGGAGAAGGCCAGTAAACTCACTCGCACTTCCCTTCTTCTTCTAACAACGTTAAGGTGTGGGGTAGCCTTTTTTCCCTGAACATTACATGACAAAAACTCGAATTTTCAAGCATTTGTGACCTAAGGCTATGTAAATATATGTTTTTTTTTCTGAAAAACAAGACATACTCTTTTTTCTGAAATGAGTGAAGCGAAAAACTGATTAGATTTACTGACATATAGTCTGATATAGATTCGTGTCGCAGTGCATGGGTGTTAATTATTATTTATTCAATAAACCTTAAAATATATCAGATAAGAGGAAAAAGGTCGAGTTTGATTGAATTTCATTATTTTGTAATTGGGTATTAAATGAACTTTGTCCTAAAAACTCTAAGTAAGGAAAACATTACCTGCAGAACTGAAGCGTTATGTTTTTATATTTAGTCGTTGAACATAACGCCACAGATCCCCTCACACGAAGACGACTCAGCATTTTCTGCGCTTGGTTTAGGAGAATTTCTTTCCATTTTCCAGCACTGACCCATCAACAACGTTATCTTTTAATTTCCTAATTCTAGACATAATTTGAAACTATCCTGAATATTTATCGGCCTCCTAACCTTTTATGGTCCTCTCTACAGACCCATATACATATACTCGTCAGTCGTGCATTTGTTGTTGAATGACAGAAAATTCAAAACAACACATTTTATTGGTATGTGAAGAAGGATAAAATTTACAAGTTGGTTACAAAGTATGTCTAGAATTAGGAAATGAAAGCTTTAGGTAGCTGATTGAATTATGCAGGAAAGTGGTGAAATTTTTCCAAGCCATCACTTAAATTCTGTATTCGGTGATGGGTCAAGTCGATAAAAATATGATTTAGTAAGAAAGAAACAAATTACGTAATTTGCATATTCATGCATCGTAATCAATCTGCTCCATATGATTATGAAAATAACTCAGCAGTCGAATGTGTTTCTGAACGTCCACAAAATGAAAATTCTGAAACATATAAAAAAAAATTGGCATTAGATTTCGAGAAAGTTAATGAATGCAGAATGTGACAATTTTTGAAAGAGGGCATACTTATCAAGAAACTGGGACAAAGACAATGAAACTGGAAAATGGAATAGAAAATTAGTTTACTATCTATTCAGTTTCACAACATATTTATGCAATTTTAAAATCAAGTCTCTGGACATTGTTTCAAATAAAAAGGTAAATTACTGAATATCAATATGAAATGCTGAAAGTATACGGATAGTTATACATCTGTATGAAATATTTCATAAATATCTTAATATGTGTGAACATATTTTGACAAATATAGCGTTATTTCTAATTGTGTTTGGTAGATAATGAAAAGCATATTGGTAAAAGAAACCTTTGCAAACAATGCGGCTAATTTCAAACTGATTTATTTTGAAATAAATTTGATAATTTCTTCTTTTTACATTCATTTTCCTGACGAATGACAATCGATGATACATGTATCAGAAAAATATTTTATCATTTTACTGTTATTTACTTTTTTTCAAATATTGAGAATAAAATCTCCACTATGATTTTATTTTATTTTGTAATGAAATCAAGTGGAGGACAAATCAAAAAGTGAACTAAATGTAAATGTATGTACATATGAAAAATTTAGCATATTTTTTTTTTCTGAAAGAAAAAACTTTTCATAATTTTTATTTCTTGCAATTTAAATAAACAGTAAAAAAAAAACAAAACGAAAAAAAACAAAAATGTGCATGACATTGCTGTGGAAAACACTGAAGGTAAAACAAATATTACGAATTTGCAAAAAAGAAACAAATTGAACGGAATATTCGTTTATCGTGATAATGAGCGCAATGCATGTATTTTAGTCAACCTAATGTACCGATAAATAAACGGTGTCAGAAAGGTATGCATCGAATCCATTACAAATACGAAATAGAGTATAGATGGTGGCACGATAAAGTTCCCTGACTACTTTACAGCTCCGAGAGCCAAGCATAGGTACAAAGGACAAGATAGGGTAACAGCCGAATCTTGCCCCTTATTTGATGTAAAAATCAGAACCCTGATAGAATTGTGATAGCTTGTAGTTAAGAAGTTAAAATGATGCTTACTTTAAAACAAGCCCTAATTTAGATTCAAAGTTTACATGGAAGCCACTAGACGGCGCAAAAGTAAGACATTTTCCAGAATTTCCTCAATTCTGGTGGAATTTAATCATATTTGAGATACTTTTCTCTACGGTAAGCTTGCCTATCTGAGAATTTTACACATAAACTGCATCTCATATTTGTGTATAAAATCTATAAATTTGGTAGAAAGAGCTTGTGCTCTATGTTTTCCGAAACAAAATGTGATGTAAAATCGTTCCAAAAGAATTATTTGGGCAGCACCGTCCTCTTGCTCAAATGCCTCATAAGGTTTCTCAATTGTTTTGTTAGTTAACTTGTAAAAGCAGTATTATTTCAATGTCAAAATATTGAGGGGAAAATTATATCTCATTAAGAAACGTATTCTATGTTCTTTAGCTGTACTTTTAAATTCTGTTCACATTAAGTGACAATCAAGTGACAATTTTTTCTGTTTATTTACGACACATTCTGCAGAGATTTAGTTTAAAAGAGTTATAAATGCCCAACAACTTTTTTTATACATCTTTGAAATACAACGTAAATTTTTATATCTTTCAAAAGTAAAGTATAAAAGAACGTGGGCGCTTTTGATGGGCATTCGGCAGGAATCTGGGCGTACTTGAAATGTGAAAATTTTTATTGACATGTCACATGAAATTTTAACACTTTTTTATTTATCGGGTTCCTGTGCAACAGGAAAGGAAAATATTTGCCTGAAATTGAGCTCTGATTAGCTAAAAAATATAATGAAAATTGGCCAGATCAGACATTTGGTACAAAAAGGTACATTTTAAGACACGTTTTTCTAAAAATTCTCTATCTCTAGGTCTTCTCTCCATGATTTTGAAACGTTATTCGTGTGTATTTAAATTCAAAGAAACGAATACACGGTTTTAAAAAATGGAGAGAAGACCCAGAGACCACGAAAAATTAACTTTTCCCAAAAAAATCCAAATGTGTGAATGTGGTGCTTCTTTGTCCTTTTAAAATTATCGGAACACGTGAAGCGGTGATAGCTCAGTCAGTTGGGTTACCTATTGACTGCACTGGAAGCGTAAAGTTTTTGGTTCGAGCCTGGCATGGGGCGTTAATTTTTTTTAATGCAAACAACCATTTATTTTCTCAGTATCATTTTATGTGCTTAGGTAATAAAATTTTGAATTAGATAAATTTTGGTTCAGTTTGGTTCTCGAGTAAAATCAATTCAGAATCTAATCTTCTATTCTGTAATGTACATGTATCATGCATCTATGCATTAAATATTTTAGGTGTTTACTTTTTGTGAAACATTAATATTTTACAGTACCCCCCCCCCCGAAATAAACGGACATAAATGTTACAATTTCACACAGTCTTTCAAACTAAATGAAAAAAAAAAACTTAGTATGGACGTGCTTGAAAAATCTGACCAGCTATGTTCAGCCAACCAAATCATGGACATTTAAACCATAGAGTAGGCCCCGATACGCCTACAATATGCCACTGTATGGCTGCTGTTTCCTACAGACAACTACGGTAAGCCTCAGTTTATGCCCCAGTACGCCCCTGTATATGTTCATTGAAGCAAAAAGAAGAAGTATACACACTCCCAGAGCACTGTACGGTTACCCAAGATGTGGAATTATCAATTTAGTGCACAGAGTTACTTACCTGAGAAAATCTTTAACAAAATTTTAAACATATACTTAGTTATATATTTTTTATTTGTTAAGAAACTTATCGAGTTCTGTCATAACTCTGAAATAACTCTGAAAAATTAATAAATCATTGCTCAAAAAAATATTTATCTATCAATTTTTTAAAATAAATTATTTTTTTTTAATTAATTGATTATATTTAATTAATTATTTTATTTATTTATTTTGCGAACACCTATTTAATCCAATAATATACTTTGAGTGACTTTGTTACTTTTGTGAAAAAAAAAAAAAAAAAAAAAAACAATAGGGGTAATGATGCATTTTGGAAAATTCTAGATTTTAAAATTGATTGTTTTTCTTTGAAAAACTAAATAAAATTAATTCACAATTGCAGAGCTGCATCATGGACACGGCACAAAATAAACAAGATAAAGTGGAAAGTAAAAATTAAATAAAATAAATGACTGTAAAAATACAAAAATTAATTAATAAACTAATAATTTATTTTATTTATTTATTCTGTTTACAAATATATCTACAAATACATAAATAAACAGAATAAAATAAATAATTTATTTATTTTTGTAATTGACAAGACAACAAAGCAATCAATTATATATACCCCCCCCCCCCAAATTGATCTTTTTAAAGTTTTATTTCATATTAATATAATATCCTATAATATGCTACTAAGTATTTTTTAAGCATATTAAAACGATTTTTAATTATTTTATGTCCATGATGGATATCAAAATAATCGTCACATTATGCACAATTTTAATTTGTCAATTGCAATTTCATATTTTTACTTGTTTTGATTGAAAAAAAAATCGGTTTTCAAAACCCTAACACAATTAAGAAAGAACTTCAAAGCCATTGATTGTTTACCAGTGATACGGGGTACACAGTAATGACACTTTTTGTCCTTTTTACTGACCACTATTTATTTTGTGACAGAAAGCGACCGTGTCCGTGCAGTTGTTTGAAATAACATTTTCTCTGTGTATGAGAACCGATTTTTGTCAATCAAAACAAAATAAAAGTATCAATAAAAGCTATTGACGGGTTGAGATTGTGCATAATGAGACAATTATTTTGATATCCATCACGGAAGTAAAATTATTCAAGCAGATTAAATATGCTTCAAAAAGACTTTGAGACACATTTTAGCGTAAATTTGTTTACATAAAATAAGCCAAATGAATCCAACTTTCGGGATCATAATTAATTAATTTGTTTGTATCGTCAATTTTAAAAATAAAAATACAAATATAATGATTTTTTTACAATAATTAAATACATGCAGTTAATCAGTTTTATCTATTTATTTACTAACCATTTAAAAATCAATTATTGATTTTTGAATTAATTTTAAAAACTAGAATTTTTTAAATACAGCATTCTCCTTGATGTTTTTAATTTAATTTTTGTTTTGTTTTTTTTTTTGTTTTTTGGTTTTTTGATTTTTGTCCTTGTTTTGTTTTATAAAAGTTACCCAAAAAAATCCATTCCAAGGATTTTATGGATTTAACACGTGTTAGCAAAATAAATAAATGGTAAATCAATAAATCAGATAATTAATTAATCACTATAAACTGTTTATCTAAATCTAAAAGTAGTTTAGATGTGTTTCAAAAAGACTTTCAGATACATTTTAGCGTAAAACATATACATAACTTAAGCCAAATAAATCCATATTTTGGGTATACACTTAAAAAAATTGTTTGTATATTCAATTTAGAAATAAGGAAAAAAAGTTTTTATGCAATGTTTTATTACATGCAATTAATTAGATAATTTTTTTTAAAGAACATAGGTAAATTTAAAAAACAAGAATTTTCCAAAATGCAGCATTACCCCTGCTGTGTTTTTTTTTCCATAAAAGGTACAAAGTCATTCCAAGTATTTTATGGATTTAACAGGTGTTTGCAAAAATGATAATGATAATAATAAATTAATTAATGAATAAATTAACCAATTAGAAAATAGACAGAAAAATAATTTTGAAGCAATGATTTATAAATTTTTCAGAGTTATTTCAGAGTTATAAAAGAACTCAATAAGTCTCCTAAAATAAAACACTATGTGTTTAAAATATTGTTAAAAAATTTCTCAGGTAAGTGTACTAAATTTATAATCCCACATCTTAGGTAACCGTACTGTAGGCGTGTCGGGGCCTACTGTATGTAACTGTGGCATGCTGGGGATACATACAGTGGCATGCAGAGATGTACTGTATATACAGAGCTGGCATACCGTAGTGCACTGTAGATATACCGTAGATTACTGTGAAAATGCTGTAGAATACAGAGAAAGACAGGGGATTCTTATATGGGCAGGGGTTTTAGCAGCCAGTAGTTTAAGTGACGCCATTTTCATGCATTGTAAAAAAAAATAATTTGAGCAACATGCTTTTTTGTGCACTACATTTGATTCTGAATTTCATCCCGTATTTTATTGTGTTAGTGTATCTATTAGTAAAATAGAGATATAACTTTAAAACCAAGCAAAGCTGCTCAAATGCCAGATTTCATCCACAGATTTTTCAAATCTAATACTGTATCAGTTTTGTTGAAATAGATTTGAATTTCGACAAATCTTTTTCTTCAACGATGCTTAAAAGGTTGCAAATCGAAAGAAAATTTAAAAAAAAAACCTAAGAAGAGCTGAGTGTGTGTGTGTGGGGGGGGGGGGGCAAATACGTGGAAGGGTCAAAGCTATGCATTAGCTATGTTATCCGTATATAATCTTGAAATTATTGAGACTTAACTCAGTATAAGTTAGAAGTCCCGTTATGGAGAGAAATATAGGTATGATCCAGGAAAGATAATTCTCAAGCACATTTACATATTTTTTTCATCAACATCCATTACGCATATTTCTCCATTGTCGATGGCCAGTTA
Organism: Saccostrea cuccullata; assembly: GCF_032062105.1. Lineage (NCBI taxonomy): Eukaryota > Metazoa > Mollusca > Bivalvia > Ostreida > Ostreidae > Saccostrea > Saccostrea cuccullata. The sequence continues at coordinate 15,655 of NW_026933754.1, forward strand.
GTTATGCAGCCAAAGCAAAGTACTTCCATTCTGATGCAATCTATGTCTATTTGATAAGGCATCCATCAGACATTCCAGACACCCTCAAATATATGCAAATACTGCATTTATTAGATTAGGAGCCAGTCGATATCTTACAGGGGGTTTGAATAGAATATGATAATCAATTAAAGCTGAAAATGCTAAAGAAAACTTCATTATTATGGGTGACAAGTGATGAGTTATGCTCATTGTACAGGTTAAATCACTTGGAAAGTAACCAAACACACTCAATGCTAAAACATATTATTATTATAACTTAAGGGCTCTTGTGCTTTACTGTCATGTTACTACCAGCATTGTAGTCATGAGAATCATCCCCAAGTTCGTTGCTGGTCAAACATAAACAGCTCCCAATCACTTAAAAATTGATAGACAAAATATTAACAAAACCTAGTCCAATCAGCCATCTCACCCAAATTTGAGATTCCAACAGCCCACAAGTAGACAAAAGCAATTCTTACAATGACCAAGACTTACGGGCCCTAGGTTCACTAGCTTGATAATAAATCGTTCAACCCCTATAGGTAATAATGTAAACGAATTCATTGACACTGCATTATATTATTTATCATATGCCTCATTTGATCAGGCAATTGAAGTGATTTAAAAGTTGGATAAAGGTGCCTTTATATGAAAGATAGTTTTTTCAAGTGTTTTTCAAGTGTTTTAGGCTTTGCCGGTACATGCTTCATTCTTTTCATGTAATCCTATTCAAGGTACATTCTATATATACATAATTGCATACCAGCTCAGTTGTTCAATACGAGTAGCATATGCTTCTTTTGAAAAATCTCATCGATACTTTATTGAGTTGTCAGGGGAAGTCCAAATATTCAAATATCATTCTTTACTCTGATAATATTCCTTTTGCCGGTTCCAAGGACTCGTCAGATTGTTCAAATGTATCTTAAACGCTCCACAAAAACTTGTCACCAAATAGAGATTCAAATTAATTCAGATAAATCTGAACTCCACACCACTTATTTAACATTTCTTGGATTGGGTATAAATATCACAACTCAAACCATATTCATTCCAGAGAACAAGTGTAAAGCGTTAAAACTTGCACTGTTGTTTTATTTTTAATTCAAGAAGACCACACTCAGGCAATTGCAGTCTTTTTGTGGTCAAGGAATTTTTAGATCTTCAAGTGTTATGACATTATTTAGATCATTAGTGTTGTTGTGTTTCAAGAATAACATTCAAAACAAGGCGGAACATATTCCAGGTTACAAGAATGTTATTGCAGATTCTATTTCCGATTTTAGTGGGATCGCTTCAAATCCTTGGCACCAATGGCAGAGAATAACCCTTCACAGTTACCGAAAGAAGTATTGAATCTCCTAAACCATATGTACATGTAGTTTCTTTATTAAATGTATGATTATGTAATAAATATTCCTTACCGTTACTTTGGCCAACTACTGTAGGCGAACTTATCAACTACTGTATATAGTGTAGCAGTCATTTATATGGCATATTTAACAATGCTTTATTATCGCCATTAGCTATGAATTCCAAATACAATCCAGGACTGATACTACTAAAACATTCATAGCTATATACGAACATGCTACATGGGATGTGTAGATTGAAGCCCATTAAAGACACTTGTTCCCCACTTATATTGTCTTTGCTTAATAAATAGAACTAAATGTACCCCTATCGATTCTTTCAAATTCATACATGCCTGAACAACATGATAAATCTTGCCTTTCACCTTGCAATTTTTTTTCTTCTTAGAATTGGTGAGTATACATTTTCAGCTAAAATTTATTTGTGTTTGACAGTGAGTATATTTATCACTCGTACAGCAAACTCAAATTGAAGTACATAATAGAGGTTCAACAATCAATAAGCAAGCAAAATGATCTATCTTGTAACTTTCATAAAACCAAAAAATATTATTTAAAGCAGTTCAAAGCTACTTGTAAATTAAATTCAACATTCAAAATCAATTATTTATTCACTTTTGTGGTAATCCATTGACTTCATATCGAATTACTTCAGTGGAAATCTACTCACTCTGTTGGCCTAGACAAAAAGATATTTAACGTAGAACCTACGTCGTATGACGTCATAATTTGTGAATGTTTTTAGCCTGTGATGCATCCATTATGACGTCATAATTAATTCAATGTCACTTAACCCGTACTTTTCAGCTTCAATAGAAATGACAGATAATACTGCATTTTGAAATTCACAGAATTCAATTTAAATTCATGTCAAAATAATCTTAATTCAATTTATATATTTTTGGTTAAAATGCTTAATGACAATCATATATTTCTGGAATTAGAGAAACCTGTAGGTACCTTTCATTTACTAGATCCTGGCCTTAATGAAGTTGACAAATCAAAGATTATCCTGTGTAATGAAATTACAATGTACATTTTATACAACGTTCACTGCATTTAACGCGGTTTCCGTATTTACCGCGAGTCCTCGCGGTGTGAAATTCATCGTGGTTTAACACAGGTAACTCAGGTAAAACCGCGTATTCTCGAGGTACGGGTCCTCACCTGATCCACACTATCGTAATTTGCGATATCGGTCTCAGGTAAATAAAAGTTATCGTCGTAAACGCGAGTTACCTCCCCCAAAATTTCAAATGCATGTCATATATTTTAGCGTCATTTGGTTTTTAAAAAAAAAAGGTAAAAAGAGTTAGGATTTATAAATAGGTCTATATATTTTGTATATTTTGACATACTTAACGCCATTTTCATGAAGGCCAGTATATTTTTTCGGATTCAGCATACTCGAAATAGGTTAAAAAACTCTGCTAGACCAAATAATAATTATTTGCCGTTTGAAGTATTTTTTTCCTATAAATAGGAACAGACTCCGGTAAGCAAGTATCGTTTATTTAAATCCAAAACGTTTGAAAAATATAAGTAAACTAGTAATTTACATGATATTTGATTGAAAATTATTATTTTATTTTCTTATCATTTACATTTTGTATATTTCTATACTTCCCCTCCAGTCCAGTTATTAACGAATTAATGCCTCCCCTTTTTCCAGCAAATAAATTTTAGAAATTAGAAAATCTGAAAAGAAACAAACAATATATACTAAATTAAATTTTATATTTATGCTTTTTTTTCAACTCATTTATTTAAATAAAGGTGTCTGATGTTTTTTAATTTTCCGTTAATTTTTTTTTCTTTTAGGAATTGATACCATTCCGATCCCAACTTATTGAGCATTGGTGCCCGCTAACTTTGGAAATCTATAGTCCGTTCTTACCAACACATTCATTATTTTTAATAATCATATGTTATGTTTTTAATTTCTATTTTTAACATTTTTATATTCATTTGCCTGCCTTAATTCAGAATTACTGTCTTAGGAGTTCTTAGAGATAAACAAATAAAAGCTTTGCAAAATAAATATTTCCCTATCCGATGCGGTCGATAAATTTCGACAAGACACAAACAAAGTATAGCATGGGTGTAAAATGTTACAATGTTTTAGAATACATGTACTTGCATTTGAACATGTTTGATAGAAACATGACTGTATAAACAAGATGAAGGTGTATATTGAAAATAAACCTGTTGTAGATATAAAAGTAAAAGATAAATTTTAATAGTTTATGAGACACAATGTATTCAACGTAATTAGAAGTAACACATCAAGAAAATACATGTATTTAAATATTGAAGTTATGGTAATTCGGGTCCAAAATGTAAAATTTATTCAGTTCAAAATTTTAAACTGGAAAAACTTATTATTATTTAGGTTTTCTATTATGATCATGACGACATTTATGTGACGAGATATATGTTTTTTAATTTATCTTTAAAATATTAACATAGATTAATAGATATGTGTTATTTAGAATAAATTTCATCACATGACATTTGTTGCATCGTTTATTTCTTTGGTTGTTGGAACTTCTACAGAACGCTAAATTACAATGCCGTTAACCTGTGGTCAGGACACGGCACAAACAGGAAGTATTATGTAATTGATTACACATATGTATACATAGGAATATCATTCACCCCTACTAATATTATTGTGATTTAAATTCAAGACACGTGGTTTAGGTTATAGGGTAGAACCGGTTTTATAAATAAAGTTGGCAGTAAACAGGAAATTGCTATATATAGTCTGTTCCTTTTAAAAACATGTTCTGTGAAAAATGTGTTTCCAGACCTTTCTGACAGACTTTCTTGATTTTCAACAGAAATGGGTGGCTAAAAGTGGAGGGGGTTGGTAAATAACAATTAAAGCAGCTGTTGTAGAAAAAAATTTCTCTGCAAAAATTTTTTCTGCAAAAGCTGGGACTGTTAATTCCAGTAATAACAAACAATGAAAGACAATTTATTGTTTATATTTATATCTGTTTAGATAATCGTTTAAAGAAAGATTAAAAAGTTTAATTATTGTATTAATGATGCGAACGTCTTTATACGTTTCATTGATGGAACAGCCACTGATAAGAAATCTGTACAGGCGACATACCTAATGTAGTTCATGCAGTTATTAACGCAATGGATTTTCTTAAAAAATAAAGGAGAAAATATTCAGTGGATGTAAATATTTTGTTGTAAACTAGAAAACGATATATTTAATAAAATGTATGCGTAGTTAGTCACTTAGTGTCAAGTTAAGAACACCAGCACTTCAAGGTTAAGGAAAACGAGCAGCTTCTCGTATGCATTTAAATGGACAAAACTTTTTTTTTTACAATGTACATATACTCGTGATCACGTGTGTTGGCCAGGGAATTTACTGTACCTGACAATTGTATTCATGGATAGTTCAATGAAGGAATTTATCAAGCGTAAAATTCCTGTAGTATTCGTAGTACCCATAATGCAATTCTCATTCAGCTGATTCGTCAGTTAAAGTCACATTGGTGCCTCATTTGCTAATCTTACGCCACAAAATAAAGTCCCGGTTCCAATTCAAAATATTTGTCCAAAAAGAAATTTTAATTCATTACAGCAGAAAATTGTATCATAGAGAATACTTATAATTTGAATTTGAATGAATTCAAGAGAGATCAATTGAAGTACATTTCTACAGAATGATATTATAAGGGGAAGAAAACTAAAACGCAACATAACTTTTCTGTTTACCACGTCTCCACGTGCTAGTTACTTCCTAGCTACATTTAAGTGAATAATATACCCAATCTCGCTGTAGTCTCGCTGACTCTCGCCAGAGCCACCGCCAAAGCTACACTGAACTCATCGGGTTTTATAATTTGCAGAACACCGAAAAATAAAATATTCCGAACACATTAGTTGGGGTGTCATTTCAGCACGGTGATCACTGATTTAGACAACAGGTACACTGATAATAATAGTCAAGGGTGACAAAAATAGACAAATTTAAAAAAAGGAATGGAGTAAACGTAAACATGTACATGTAATCATTGTATATATAAGGACAGACGGTTCTGAAAATTTTCTTTAAAAATTTAAGCCGACCCAACCGAATCATGCCTGTTATCATTTTTAATTTTACCTGGACCGTGTTTTGTTATTAAATGTATATTTAAAATGAAAAATATAATTTTACGTTTGTATTACATGTATTTAGAAACGTAAACTGTAAAATGTAAATGTGTATGATTGTATGAGCGTCTAAATCAATTAAATACAACATTTTAACCCCCTCCCCCCACATTCATGGAATATTTATAAGTTATTAATTCAGGTAAAGATAATTTCACACACAGTAAATCTAGCAGTACGCAGTAAACGAGTTTACCTTCATTAATACTAATAACGAGCTCAAAAATCATCAGTTCATATCTAGACATATCTCGGCAGGTGCATTTTTTTACATTTACATGTATAGAAGTCTGCATTCATATTTACATTGTAATTATATGCACATTATAATTTGCACACCGAACCCACTAACACTTACACACACCGGCCAATATGTTTGTCACGTATATTTGAAGAATTCTACTTTTTGGAAATAAATTCTACATGTAGTAAAATATTAAAATACGGCAGATGAAAAACAAAAGTGAAATAGAGGTTGACGCGATGCATTCATCAATAGTTCTAATAAAAGATAGTCAAAATACATTTGACTTTTCTTGAACAAGAGAACAGTTAACTTTGAATTCTTCATTTTAAATAATAAATGTATAAATTATCAGATTTTTATACATACACCAACCTCTTATTTAAAAATATCGTGTTACATTTCTACATTTATCGTTATTTTTTTTATATTAACAGAGAATAAAAAAGAGGACAAGCAGGTATTTTATATTTCTCGATGTATTCGCAACAACGGTACCTAACACCGTCAAGGTAAACACGTGGGCCCGCGATCACCGTGATAAGAAAACCGTGGCGGTGTATCGTGGAAAGAATTAAAACACCATCGTGGGGGCTCGGGAAAATACGGGATCCGCTTTGACCGTAGTGTACTGTAAAAATGTGAATGGTATGTAACTATTTTGAAGGAATGCAAAATTCCTAAGAAATAATCAGTTGCTTACTACTAATAAAAAGTTTAATATCTTGATAAAATGTGTCTAAGTCGAAGATGTACGTGTTGCAGATGGCGTGATCGTGTGTACATTTTTGTGATATCTATCATGAAATGATGTGCATTCATTTCATAATTATTTGTAACTTATTCATATTCTTGGTGATTCATTACAATTTTTTCTATTCAATATGGTCTTTTTAAATAAAAAGTACAGTTTTATATAAACATTTTTAATCTGAAAGTAACCCCAAACAGTCATTTAATAATTAAATCCCGTGTAAGTTCAAAAAGGTCAAGAATATTAGCATCGGTAAATTACCCATCTCTCATTAGTTAGAAGCGAAAGGTATACATTTTTATCACTTTTTATAATTATTTGGGTATGTTCTTCATCATATTAAAGTTTAAAAACATTGTGACAAAGACTTCTGAAAAATCACTTCGAATTCACTTCTTTGACAAATTTAGGGTCGAGAATTGACTAAAAATAATAGAGGTCATTTACCTATATTTTCATAAATGTGGACTAATTTTTTATGTCTATGTTATAAAAAAAATTATTATTGAGAAATACTGTTTAATACTGTTCAGTTAATAAAGTCAAGGAACGACGAGGTTTAAATACGTATTTTTTTATAATCTCTTAATAAAAAGTACGCCTAAAAATGACTGAAAATGTGTAGTCGCAGTATGTAAATACCATTCCATGTTTCACAGGCTGCACAACATTTAATAACAAGGAAACATGTCATATGCTTTTGACTGATTGATAAGCGCGTTCTAATTTATCACTTTGAAAAGTTTGAAAATCTTGTGACAAAGACTTTTCCGACATAGGTTCTACCTTAAGTCTCATTCATTTAGAATTTGAGGGTGCAACATTCATTTAAGATGGATTGGTCAAAGAGGAATACCCCGAAGACATATTAAACCAATATAGTATATACCGATATCGGCATGATGTCCCTGCGCCAACTAAAAATTTGTCAACTTGCCTGTATCTCATTTATAACTTATGCTACCTAAAATTTGCTTGAACTATTTGTCATTGTTTCAACATAAATCCTCTTTGGATTAATAAAGCCACTCGTAGGTGTAAATTTATTTTATCAAAAACACTGCCAAGAAATTATTACATGCAACTGTTTTCACATGCGGCAGCAGACAGGGCTTGTAATAGGATAAATAACTCATTATCTCGGTTCATTACTATAAGGAGTGGGGGTATTTTCACTACCCAGATATTCAACAGGCTTCATCAACATTTATCCAGATGGTGTTCAGCTTTCCGATGTTGCACAGCCTGTTATTCTCAATAGCATTCAGTGCTGTTTGTTCAAAATAATTGGATGAGTTTAATAATGCGTTAGTTGTGTAAGCGGTACATTATAATTAAAAATGAATCGTGGAAAAATTTCCTCTATGGAATACTCCTTATAGCAAACAGCAATTATTATGTACAACTGTAAATAATGTACAACAGTTTTGTCGTGGTATGGGTAAATTTTTCCTGCATGTGGCGCATCTCTTCACATGTCCAACTTCAGCTGTGATGTAAAAACATGGCCATATTTTGCTAGAAGCTCGCTGCTGATCCTGTTATCTTCCAGGGTTTGAGGCTAATAATTGGGCTTGCGTCATTGTATCATTGTTCTATGATTTTTTTTTACAGCATTCACTGTTAAGAACGTCGATGTAGATCATTATACCGGTATTTGTGATACAGTGTTGCCTGCCAGTTGCAATTAAGTAGTCATTGTTGTATATCACTGTATATCATTGTATCCATTGTGTAGCAATTATTTAAAAAACTTCTATGATGTCACCCATTGTTATTAGTCTACGTTTATTTTACCGATTCAACCATCTCTAGTTGGACATGTAATCACCTAACTGGCCAAAAGTTGGATATTCTAGTATCTAATTTGCTATCGGGGGATTTTTAAATACCCAACTGAGGTGAATAAAACATAAGGTAATAAATAAAAGAGATAAAACAGTTTAAAAATGTATTTCCAATGCTCATGAATAATAATTATTTTACACTTTTTACACTAAATTTACACTTTTTCACTTTTACAGACGGACAGACAGAAAGACAGACACAGGATTCTCAATCGTTTGAAATTTTACTTTGTTGTAGAGTCTACGCGAAGCATTAAAGTTTTGCGGTATGTTCGCTATCAAATTCGTAACTGAATTTCCATTTATTATAATTACCAAGGAATACATGTACACACGTTTTTTTTTTTTAAATTGATAATCCGTTTTTTGAAGTGGCATGGTTGTACATATTGGTAAAAGCAAATACACATGTTCTGAAAACCAGACGAAATTTTGATCGATACAGTCGAACTACTACTAACCATTTTTGAAAGTAAATTTGTCATGATTTTTTTTCTGTTTTCTTGATCGAATAACCGAATTACAGTAAAAAAAGAAAAAGAAACTTCAGGGTAGTAAAATACTTTAGAGAGTTCATTGAAAATTTAAAACAATTTATTTACATCAATTAAAACATTTTGGTGCGATGTTATTTTTGATTTACAGTGCCAACATAATTCTGGAGCCGTGGCTCTATAAAATTTTTTTTCTGAAAGTATACGTAACACAATTATTATTTTGATAACAACTACCAATTAACCGTTACATGGAAGTGTGATAACAAATTATTTGTCTTTTTTTCTGTAAAGTCCGGCTAGGATCTGGGAGATAATTGATTATGCAAGACAAAGCCCTAATTAAGTTTTCCAGATACCTTAAGGAATTGACAGACTGTAACGTTAGAATTGTTTGATAAATTACGTTTCAGTAGAGATAATTATCTGTTTCGATTTTCTTTTTTATCACAAGTCTTGCTATGTCGGTAAAATTTTTACTGTGTCGCACGCATAAAATTTGAATCGTTACTGCGTCGGACAATATTTTACTTTGTTGAAAACAACACGGTAAAACGGCTCATGGAGCACCCTTCAGACAAACGGACTAAAGACAAATTGTGATCAGAATAGCTCAAGTCGTATTACTTACAACAGAAATTTTCTAAGCGGAATAAGTTTATCCCTTAACTTAATTTATCATGTACAATTCAAATTGGTGACTTGTAGTGACCAATTTGTAACAAAAGAAATCATTACCAAAGAAGGTTGCCTTCTATGCTTACGTTATTTTTACTACATTTTTTTTTTCATTTTTTAATGAAAGAATTCAGTACCAGAAGCTAATTTATTAACTCTCTAATTCAGACATGTACATGCAACTCTTGATGATAAAAAAGAGGTATCATAAAATCCGAAACATTCAAAATTATTCCACGAATATTCATAAGGCAATCACTATACTTTATATTTTTATTTTTGCTATAGTTTACTGATCATCATTGCTTTTCTTTTCCATTATAATTCAAATATATATCAAATCAGTTCAATTGACAAACCTTATAAGGAGGCTGGTAGAGATTCGTCCTTGAACTTCTATAAGAATCGGTTTGGTTAGATATAGGTGGAGAGAAATCGGTGATATTACATAACTAATAACAAACATCTACTTTAAAAAGTACTTGAGGGAACTACATCTGATATGATCTAGATGGCATTTGCAGTCATTAATTTCAATCTACTGAGTGTAAAGATCAAGTGTTTGTTTAATCAACCGTCTTCCACATGCTAAATAATTTGTCAGATATTTGGCAATTTAAAGAGAGACATAATTAAAAAAAACAATAAAACCTACTTCAAGATTATATGACATTTTATGTTAGTTCCTATATAACAATTGTCAATAGAGTCATTAATTAATACTATTCCCCTTTCCTGGTACTATCATAGAGAACGTACGTCATTTTTAAATTTTCAATTCGAGACAAATCATATATTTTGATTTCAGAAAGTAAAATATTTGATTTTAGAATCAATGTGAGATTTTTAAAGTGTCTTTAAAAAGATGTTAATTTTGTGATGTTTAGATGACAATGTAAACTTTATATTGGTCGATATTATATTGCAAAATAAAGTTACTTTAAAATATAGTTTCAATATATTTATGTTGAATTACCCTGTATCACCAGCCAGTCATTTATATTAATTCAAATAATAATGAATTAATGTGATTTCCTAAAAAACACATTATGCTCCATAACGAAAGCAACATTTGATTTTGTAAAACTTGTAGAAAAAAAATGCATCTCTAAGAGATAAGAATTAAATGTACAAGGAAATTACACTTTCCAAATTAAATTGATTTTTTTCACAAAAAAGTTCAGTAAGCAATTTGATTGAATATCAATTTTCATAAGTAAAAATCAATAATAATTTTTTATTACCTCCTACTATATACTTTTGCAATAAAAGACTAAAGATAGACAATAACCAGTAAATATTTTTAAAGTTTTGTTTTTTTAAATAATTTTAAAATAATTTAGCATTTTTTTTCATAGTTTTAAGATTTTTTCAAGGATTTTAATACTTGAAATGATTAGATTGATCAAGATGACTTGAAGTGCTCAATTTCCGAAATATTTCATTTTTGATTGGCAACTGGTAATCACGGGATATGTGTCAATGATTTCTAGGAAAAATGCATCATCCTGTTTTCAAGCCACTCAGAAAACGTACATATAAAAGGAATTTCTTCATTCTTTAACAGAACGGGATCCAAAGTCTTTAAGGGGTAAGGCTTTTTTATGTAAAATAAATCACAGTAAGTCTTAAAACTACTGCAATTAAAAGAAAAATTAAGGTAATAATTCAAAATTTTAAAATGTTTCATATGGTTACTGCTAATTTCCCAAAATTCTTAATTTATTGAAGTATATGCACTCTTTTGGATTACTTGTAAATAACGTTTCCTCTAAACCTTTTTCGTAGATTTATCGATAATGCATTTGGGACCGTTTTTTCTTGTGTTGTTGATCTTCATAATAAATGAAGGTAAGAATATATCTTTAATATTGTAATAAATAAAAAAAAAAAAACTAATCCAAACAGTAGCTAAACCCAGGAAATGTGAAAATAAAACCATTCAAATCCTTAATTTGTCAAACCTTTATTATCTTTTTTGCTTTTGAACATTGCCTCTTCAAATGCACATTTTTTATTAAGTTTATGATAATCAGCATATGCAGAAAACATTATCAAATAAGTAATTATTTCTTACTAAATTGGAAAATTAAACAGATAAAACACGTTGACTATGATTTTATAAACTTTTTACATGAACAAAACTTTATCTTTACACATTGATTGTTGAAAATATGACTACTTTGATGTAACTTTGTTATACCGGGTATCCAACATTTGACTTTGATTTCTTCTTCTTCATTTTACAATCTTTTACTTTTCCTTTTTTTGGCTTTTTAAAGTACACTTTAACTTAAAGAAATAAGTTGTATAAATGAACAAGCGCATACTATATTATTACAATTTCGGTTGACTATGGAAAACCTATGTTCGTATTAACTACAGGTACATTCCCCGAACATTACAACAAAAATTAAAAATTAAAATTTTTTTAATTACCTCCAATTAATTACGAGGGCATAAAAAGAATTAAGCCATAATTTGGATAATGAATCGATAAAAGAGTTCTTAACATAAAAGTGTAGGATTTGTTATCAGTTTTGGTTACATTTTACAAAGAATATGACTACAGAAACTATCACGTTTATTTAGTGTGTTTATATGTGTTTTATTAAATGTTTACTTGCTTCGGGGCCTTTTTTTTTTGCAGATTTTAATTACGGATAGGTTTAAAATGATTCATAATAATTTGAAAATTTTTGACACAAATCGTTTGAATTTATTGTTAAATATTTCTACCCAATTTGAATAACATAAGACGTTAGATAAAAAAAAGATGTGTCAAGAGTCCACGAACTTTTCGAACAAACCTCGTAGTATGTGACTATGCATGTAAATGAAATTTACTAATCTTCTTAATAAATGCTTTAAAGGTACTTGGACACCGATTTGAAGTTATTATTTTCTCTATAATAATACGACTTATATATTTTGATAGCATTTCACACAAAAATTAATTAAAAATCTTATTTCGTTTAAAAGATATTGAAATTTCAAATTTTTCGGCGGGTTTGATTAACATATCATTGCAGTCTCACAAATTTTAATTTTATTCTTGATCCTTAGGAAAAGTGGCAATCTCGTTTTGTATAAATGAAAAATATTAATATTATAATCCAGAAAATTCAGAGTAGACACGTTCGAAAGCAAAACAGACACACAACAATATATTGTCAGTCCGTGCAGTTGTGGTAAGCAGACTGTGACGATTGAACGCACCTGGTAAATTCTAAATATAAACAATAACAGAACTCGAGCCCTGTTTACAAAAACTGTGTACATAACACGAGTGTGCTCGATTTGCTTAACTTTATAAGCATCTCTAAGTTCGGAATTACGATACTTGTGAAGGTATTTTGCTTTCTAACATTTCTACTCTGAATAAAATTATTTTCTTGATAAAAGTTTTAATATTTCTCATTAAAACACATCAAAATTTCCACTTTTCCCAAGGATTAAGAGTACAGTTAAAATTTGTGAAAGTGCAAGGATGTGTCAATTGAACCCGTCAAAAAATTTGAAGTTTTAATAACTTTTAAATGCAATAAGATTTTTAATAAATTTTTGTGTGAAATGCTATTAAAATATATAATTCGTGATATTATACAGAAAAAAATGAGAAATATTAACTTCAAATCTGTGTCCAAGTACCTTAAATATGTAACTACAGTTTTGTACAAACACGGTCGAGTTTGAGTTGAACTGTATATTCTTTTGATTTGTATCGAAGGTAATATATGGAAACCGGTGTTGTAGAGTAGGATTTCCTCCATAGCTAGCTTCCCAACGGAATTCGTACTCTAGAGTAGGATTAACCCCCCGAGGGAAAATCTCACACTAGAGCCAAATTTCACGCTCATTCTTCCTCAGAGTAAAATTGTCCCCTTCTTTTAGATTTAAAAAACCACAGCTGCTATATTTTTGTAAAAAAAAAAATAATAATGACGACAAACAGATTTGAAATGGTAAATGTACTTTAATTTCTGCATTATCTTTTAGGTGCAACAGTTTCCGAGAAGAATGAGAATGAAGCGTTCAAGAGTGCGTTCGATGGGTTTAAGTTTAAAAGGTGAAATTTAATTTATATCCAAAAATTTCTTTATAATATTTGGTCTGTAGATAAAACAAATTTGTTTTTTAAAGAACACCATGCATTTGTTTTGCTACTAAGCGTCGACGGGGGGGGGGGGGGGTTAACATTAAGTTAATATTGCCTGCGTGGCATTGGTAAGAACGCCTGCTTTGGAAGTGCGGAATAAAGGGGTCAATCTTAACCACCCCTACTAATGTTATTGTTATTTAAATTCAAGGGACGTGGTTTAAGTTGACCTTTTCAAAGGTTATAGAGTAGAACCAAAAATTGGCTGTAAACAGAAAATTGATATAGTATGTATGTCCTGTAAAAAATGTGTTTCCATGCGTACCTTTTTGAGAGACATGAATGATTTTAAACAGAAAAAAGGTGGCTAAAGTGGAGGGGGTTAAAATAACAAATTATATATCTTATCACACTTCGAAAATTCTAGCTCATTAGCGACCGATACGCTGGTAAAAAATAGTATTATATCATCTACACTGACAAACCTTTGTTTGCCTTATATGGCTATTGTTATAAATGCGCACAGAGGATCTTACCACGAGCAACTGACCAATCGTAGAATAAATATCAACGTTTACGCCAAATAAATGTATACATTCTACTTCGAACACGTGTTTCAGGTCAATCTATGATCATGTCAATGGAGTGAAAAAATGTTCTTGTGAACAAAATACAAAGATTAAAAACTATGAAAGATTTGTTGTTAACGAAAAAAAAAATATGTGTAATAAAATGTAGTCTTTGTCTAGTTTAGAATACCAGCATTTCAAGGGTAAGGAAAACGAGAAGCATGTCGTATGCATTTAAATGGACAAAACTTTGTTGACATAACCATACTCGTAATGACGTGTTTTGGCCAGGGAATACATATACACCGACAATTGTATTCACGTATAGTACAGCAATAGAACAATTGACATTATACAGAAGCAAAGAATTGCAGTATGACTTTGAAAAACCTAGACTTCCACCGTTTATTTCAAAAATATTTTTTTTTTTGTCATTTGAGCATGAAAATAATAAAGAATTTTAAAAGTTCCTTTTCGTTTACCATAAGATTTTCCTTTTTCATTAAACCATAAAATTCCTGTAGTATCCGTAGTAATCAATAATGCAATACTCATTCAGCTGATTGGTCAGTTAAAATCATGCTGGTGCCTCATTAGCAAATCTGGCGCCAAAAAATATAGTCCCGCTTCCTATGTAAAATATTTGTCCAAAAAGAATTTTAATTCGTGACTGCAGAAAATTGCAATATAGAGAATACTTGTTTAAGTTTGAATGAATGCACTAGAGATCGAATGAAGTGCTTTTTATAAATATTATAGAGTGGTAAAAACTGAAACGCCACATAACGTTTCTGTTTACCATGTCTCCACGTGCTAGTCACTTCCTAGCCACATTTCCGTGAATATTTTATCCTATCTAGCTGTAGTCTCGCTAGCTCTTGCCAGAGCCACTGCCAGAGCTAAACTGAACTTATCGGGTTTTATTATTTGAACACCGAAAAATAAAAGGTTCCGAACACATTAGTAGGAATGCGTACAGAATATTCTCAAGTATGAATGTAATAAAATATATGGAGACAACGAACAAAATTTAAACTCAAATGTCCATAAAACTTTTCATATTTTGGAACAGATCGAACACGGACATCAAAACTATCAGAGGAAGGTTTAGTTGCCATGGAGAAGAGAACATCCTATGTCGACCAGTCACCCCTGCCTTGAGCTCTTCTTATGATGATCTGTTTAAATTGATTGTATATTTTTTAACGTCTCATTCGAGAATTTTTCACGGTAAAGCCGGTGTAGGCTTCGAAAAAGACCTACAATCGGCACTAATGGCCATTAAGCAAGGAGGGTTCTTTATCGTGCAAACGCCTACTTTGACACGGGACATATCCTAAAGACCCATGACTTTCATGTCTAATGTTGAATGCTTGGGGAAGAAACAGTCACTACCTATGTTTAAGTCTTAAGTTTGACGCGGCGCCTCAAACAAGATCCGAATCGCTTAATAATTTATGATTAGAATACACACCATTCATAAAGTATTCATATTTCTTTTAACATACATAATTTTAAATATAACTCATATTTGCAGGCAAAGAGAAAAAAGGACGCCGTCAACCGACCAGTTAACCGACGAGTTCTACCAGAGTTGTTTTACAAGGCTACTAAATGATGAATTAGAAAGTACAATGAACACCCCTATCCGCGACGTCATTGAGGAATGCCAAAGGACTTAGGTAAGAACAATATGTTTACAGTCACTAATTCAAATCCAGTTTTCAATATGCAAAATACGTTGACTTTGACAACTAGTTATTAGTTCCATTGACTAGGTTTACTTATTTTCCATTTCTCAATTCCACTATTATAATTTCCGATACACTGGTGATTAAACCAAAAAATGAAGATGAGTTATGAAAGTTAGTGAGGTATTTTTTAAGATTTGCAATGCATAAGTAAATATATGTACGAGTACATACACAATTGATCCTATCATTTTAAAACTCTCAACTCCTTGTAAGTATTTTTCAGCACGACTAATTTTCAAAGTTCCTCTGCTTCCCTTTGATTTCTTCAGCCTAGAAATATTTGCTGCAGAAACATTTTTTCCAACAGTTTTATCAAATATGCAAGATAATGTAGAGTGTTCTAATTCAAAAGTCCATCAAAAATACCAAATTAGGAGCAGAGTAAACGCGGGTTATAACAAGCAATATTGAAAACCGAAAAACGATGTTACTAGCATTTTTAAGTTAATCATTTATTTTTTACAGCCCCAACTGGGATGAACATGTGCCTCCAGTAGTCATCTGAAGAAATCAAAAGAGCAATTACAATGTATTCAATTGTAAATTAAAAGATGCAAAATTTTGTGTCAAAACATATATAGAATTATTTGTTAAGTGCATATTTAATCGCTAAGCGCATGCGCTTCTAGGGGCAGTGTCCATATACAGGACGTCTTTCATTCAACGACCTGTATCAGCATCTCAAATTCCGACAGGTGTATTTTTAGTTTACCTGAGCCGAAGGCTCAAGTGAGCTTTTCTGATCATATTTTGTCCGTAGTCCGTCCGTCCGTCTGTACATTTTTCGCATTTTCATCATCTTCTCAAGACCCTCTGGGTTGTATTTAAACAAACTTAGTACACAGCATACTTGGGTGATGAGGAGTTTCAATTGTTAAAATAAAGGGTCAAGTCCCCTTCCAAGGGGAAATAATCAAAAAAAGATTAAAAAAAGGGTGGGTCACTCAAAAATCTTCCTCTCAAAAACTAGTAGGCCAGGAAAGCTGACACTTATGTGGAAGCATTCTGGAGTAGAGTAATTGTTAAATTGTTAAAATCATGAGCCCCGGGGTAGAGCGGGTTCACAATAAGGAATCCAAGTTTTACATGGAAATATATTTAGGAAAAATCTTCTCAACAACCAATGGGCCAAAAAAACTGAAACTAATTTGAAAGCATTCTGAGGTAGTGTACATTCTAAATTGTAAGATCCATGACCCCGGGTGGTAGGGCGGGGCCACAAAAGGAAATCCAAGTTTTACATAGAAATATATAGGACAAATCATCTTCTCAAGAACCAATGAGCCAGGAAAGCTGAAACTTTTGTGGAAGCCTCCCGGGGTAGTGTAGAATCTAAATCTTTAAAATCGTGATCCTTAGTGGTAGGGCGAGGTCACAATAGGAAATCCAAGTTTGACATAGAAATAATTAGGAAAATTCTTTTAAAATCTTCTTTTCAAGAACCATTGGGCCATAAAAGCTGAAACTTATGTGGAAGTAATTTAGGATAGTGTAGATTCTAAATTGTAACAAGAGTCCCATAGACAACATCACTCACCTGAGCACTCGCTAGTTAAAAAAACACCAATTGGTTCAATATTGAAAAGTTAACTTGTTGGGGGAGGGGGGATCTATTTTTTTATACTTGAGAATGGCACAATATCAATAAAGCATGCATGTATAACTTCACCATATTTGAGAAGAGTAGCTTTAAAGATTTTCCCTACATATTTCTATGTAAAGATTTGATTGCTCATTATGGCCCCGCCTCCTCTTAGGGGTCATGATATGAAAAAACTTGAATTTAATCTAACTGAGGATGTTTCCATATTAATATCCCCAATCATTGCTTTGCTGATCTTGAGAAAAAAATTTTACCTATACATTGTATATTCCTATGTTAAACTTTGATAAGCCATTGTGTCCCCGCCCTACCCCCGGGGATCTTAATTAGAACAAACGAATCCACACTACCTGAGGATGCTTCCACATAATTTTCATCTTTCCTGGCCCAGTGGTTCTGGAGAAGAAGATTTTTCAAAAAAATGTTTCTATATATTCCTTTGTAAAACTTTAATCAGCCACTTTGGCCCCGCCCTACGCTCAGGGGTGACGATTTGAACAGAATTGAATTAACACTACCTGAGGATGCTTCCGCATGAGCTTCATCCTTCCTGGCCAACTGGGTCTGGAGAAGAACACTTTTAAAAAATTTTCTTATATATTCCTGTGTTAAACTTTGATCAGCCATTGTGGTCTCGCCCTACCCCCGGGGGACATGATTTAGATAAATTTGAATCTACACTACATGAGGATGCTTTCACATGAGTTTCATTTTTTCTGGCCCTGTGGTTCTGGGGAAGAAGATTTTTAAAGTTTTTTTTCTATTTTCCTATCTAAAACTTTGAGCAGCCATTGTGACCCCGCCCTAGCTTCCCCCAGGAATCCTGACTTGAACAACTTTGAATCTACACTTCCTGAGGATGCTTCCACATGAATTTCATCTTTCCTGGGTCATTGGTTCTGGAGAAGAAGATTTTTAAAGATTTTTCCTATATTTTCTAATGTAGAACTTTGATCAGCCATTGTGGCCCTGCCCTATCTCCAAAGCTCAAAACCTGATCAAACATGAATCTACACTACCTGAAAAGTTTCATCTTTCCTGGCCCAGTTGTTCCGGAGTAGTGGATTTTTAAAAGATGACATTAATTTTTCATTAATTCATAATTATCTCCCCTTGGAAGAGGCTTTGGCCCTTCATTTGAACACACTTGAATCCATTTACCCCAAGGATACTTTGTGCCAAGTTTGGTTGAAATTGTCCTGGTGGTTCTTTAAAGAATATTGGAATGCAAAAAGTTTACAACGGCAACGAGAGACAACGGACAATTTTTGATCAGAAAAGCTCACTTGAGCTGAAGGCTCAGGTGAGCTAAAAACCATGATCCCTGGGTGTAGGGCATGGCAACAATAGGGAATCAAAGTTTTACATAGAAATATATAGGAAAAAACTCTTTATCAAGAACCAATGGGACATGAAAGCTAAAACTTATGTGGAAGCATCTTTGGTAATAAAGATTCCAAATTTTAAAAAAATAACTTGACCCCCAAGTGTAGGGCGGGGCCACAATAATATAATCAAATTTTACATAGAAATATATAGGAAAGAAATCATTTCTCAAGAACAAATGGGCTATAAAAGCTGACACTTATGTGGAAGCATCCTGAGGTAATAAAGAATCTAAATTGTTAAAATCATGACCCAAGGGGTAGGGCGAGGCCATAATATGAAATCCAAGTTTAATATATATATTAAACTATATATATATATATATATATATATATATATATATATATATATATATATATATATATATATATATATATATATATATATATATATATATATATATATAAATATATATATATATAGGTAATCCAATAAAAAGTCTCAGTGGTCGGTATTAAATACTTAAAAGGAAAAAGAAAAACACGAAAAAACTTCAGTTAAGCTTTAGGCCTTAATTACTAAATTTATCCGTATATCGTTGAACTTCTACGATCTTTGTATCCATACATATTTTTTTCTAATTTTAAATATGTCATGTGACAAACAGCTGATGTACGTGAAGTCGCGTTGGCCGAACTCGGTTGAGGCCCCATACATACAAATGCATTAGTATAGTTCCCATTAAATTGAATCTCCTGTTAATAAAAAAAATATCAACATTATATGGATTTTTTCGGAATATTTTAAGGCTTATTTCCTATGGGGGGCCTTAACCTAGCTGCGTAATCAACTTTTAGAAGACTTGATTGAGGTATGTCGACAATTTCATGTTATACCACATGGATTTTCTACGGCAGTATTACATTCACAAAATGATACAGAGGAAACGAGTTTGAAATCTGTTCATAATTCTGGCAATGAGGTAAGAGCCTATCAATCCCCCACACAATTGTTACAAAAGCAGATAAACGAACCTGCTTTGGAAAAAGAGGCTGTGAGAGTCAAGCGTATTATCAAAATGATATGGAGCCAAATTTTGAACACGAGGAAACAAACATACTGGAAACAAATTAGCAATGCGAATCATGCAGATTATTTTGAAAAGTGGATTAACCAGGAAAATGCTATAATCCCAAGGAAATTCAGAGTAAAGGAAATTCGAGGAGAGCCAGGGGACCAAACTGCCGTAGGAGTTGAAGTCGCTAAAAATCGTGTAACAGGTGAAATTGCATTACTTCGCATGAGAGCAGAAAACAATCAAAAGAAGGTTATAGAATTAGATCAAGAAATGGAACGAACGCTGATGAACAATGCCAACGAAATTATTCTAGATTTACTTCGAGATATGTGGAAGTCAGAGTGCCGAAGAGAAGATAAATCTTACAATAGATGGAGATATTCAGAGGCTTGGTTACTTGATTATGAACGAAAATATGGCAAAGAAGTTGTTAAAAACCAAGAAGCCAAGCAAAATACAAGCATCAAAATCTAAGTCGAAGAAATCCCAACCTTCCCAATTAAACTATGCATCAGCTGTGAGAAACAACGCACTTTTCCATGAGGATGAAGGTTACAGACCGACTAGGACCCATAATCATAAAACATCACATGTGAATAATGTGTCCGATACACGGAGGAATCAGCAAACAAATGTCTGGACAGACCAAAATTTCCATACAGGTCATAGGAGTCAAAATAATCAAACAAATCTTCCTAGTAAACCTATTCGCCGCAAAAATCCTCCAGCTTTTAATAACAAAAGCAATAAAATATGGGATTTAGACAAGAGAATATATACAGGGATGAGCACACTGCCTACGAGGGTTGTCCCAAAATTCCGTAGACTAAACGCACCAGTTTAATACTATTCAGCGTAATATTATTAAACTTTTACATTTTCTTTCTAATGTTTTTATTGATCGATTTCCAAAATTTTAAGGCGTAATGCAATTATTCTTTGAGAAATTTGAAATTTAGCACCATAATATGAGGCAAGGCGGAGCAATGTCAGCGACGTCGAAATAAGAATACGCGACGTCAAAAGACTTTCAAGCTTCTATGCGTAATTATAAATTCTTCATGTCTTGTAGGATAATCCTTAAAGTCTTGTGGAATATAATTTTTTTTAATTTCAAATGCATTTGCATTAAATTTATATTGAATTACACACAAAGCTGTTACTTGATATTAAAAAAATTATTATAAAAAAAAGAGACAAAAGGAATAAAAAAGCATTGTTTTCTGGAGCTCTTAAGCTGAAAGATATTACTTGAGCACATTGTCGATTTCTTATTCTTTCTCGAAATATTCGCCTTTATGCTCAATGCATTTCCTATGCCTGTCAATCCACTTGTCAAACACATTTTTGAACCATGTCTGGTCCAGTCCAGCGAGGATCCTTAAGGTTTCCTTCATCAGCTCGTCCAGGTCCGAGAATCGTTGGCCTCTCAGCTCAGCTTTTAGGTAAGGGAACAGCGCAAAATCCATCGGTGCCAAGTCTGGGCTGTATGGTGGGTGACTGATTCTGTCAAATCCAAGCAAGTCGAATTCCAGTTTTGTTTGATCAGCTGTGTGGCTTGGCGCATTATCCTGGTGGTAAATAATATTTTCCTTGTTCTGGGCTAAAGCAGGCCTCTTTTTCCTCAATGCATGCATAAGATCCCGCCGCACAACCTTAGAATAGTAAGCTGCATTTACCGTCTGACCTGTAGGGACCGCATGTGTAAGAATCATGCCCTGTCTGTCCATAAACATGATGAACATGTGTTTACCAGCAGATTTCGAAACCTTTGCCTTCTTTGGTGGTGGTGATCCAGATGTTTTCCATACACTAGAATCTCTCTTTCCCTCGGGATCATAGTAATGAAGCCATGTTTCATCAGTTGTTATTATTCTATCCAAAAAAATCTGTAGACCGGATCGGTGTCGCCGTAGGAATTCCCGGGAACACGAAATTCTCTTTCGTTTTTCTTCATATTTCAGGATCCGTGGTACCCAGCGTGCACATACCCTCTGCATCCCTAATTTTTCCGACAGTATTCGATGAACGGACGATTTACTGATTCCATGCATGTCCTCAATCTCTCTAACGGTCCGCCGTCTGTCTTGACGAATTATGTCGTTCAGATTTTCAACAATTTTTTCACTAATTTCTTTCGGGCGGCCTCTCTTTCTTTTCAGTCTTGGTATCCTCATATCCGTCTGCGTATCTCTTGTGCCATTTGAACACCAAAGCACGGGACACATTTCTGTGTGTTTCTGTTAACTTTAGCTTTTTATGCGTCTCCATAGGCGTTAATCCCAGCTCTAAGCAGAATTTTATAACTTCCCGGTGCGCCGCCCCTGACGTTGACGTCGCCATTTCCTGTCAAATCGAACACACCAAACCGTCGCAGAAAACGTCATAAAATCTCCAAAAATTACGTCATAATCAAGAAATTTTGAGGGAAAATAGAGGAACATTTTTCAAGCATTGTTATATATTTTTTTCCCCGAAAATTTATTTTGAAACGTATATACTTTATAATTATAAATTCATCATAATTATTCCATTTTGTTGTTTTTGACATTGCGCCGCCTCCCGATTTTTTGATACAAGATATCTCCACTAAATCAATTTAACTTAGATAATATTTTATATTTAAATATATTTTTATCACAAATTATGTGTTCTTTGATTTGGAAAATTTCATTTCTCAGTGACGTCAATTAACTGAAAAACGCTGCTTGCCTACGGAATTTTGGGAAAACCCTCGTACATTGGAAGGGGCGCAAGAAACTATTTTTTAGGCGGAGGCAACCCCAATCAAGGCGAGAGATACAAACCTCGTGCCCAATAGGAAAAAAACAACCTCATTAATAAAGGTACGGATAAATCCTACTCAAACAAGTCAACGGATTCTAAAGTATTTTCTCTGTCATCTAGGACTCTTACAGATTCGGAAATAAAATTACTTTCTAAAGGTTTGAAGCATACTCCTACACCTAGAAGGAACCACCAGGAACTAAAAACAGATATTAAATCATATACACGACGTATAAGATTAAGGGAGTTCTTCCACGAGGATGAGGACGAGAATGATTCTAATGAAGAAATTGAACATACACAGCCCGAGGATCTTGTAAGAAACAAAGTCAGATTTCATTCCAAAACGAGGAAGAAATCGCATATTAGATACTGTTTGCGAGATGCTTGAAAACATAAACCTTCAAGATACCAACTTACCTAATAGTAAATCAAATCTTTCTAAGGATGAGCAAATTGCCCTGAAAGACTTATGTAGTGACAAAAGTATAGTCATTAAAGAGGCAGACAAAGGAGGAGGAGTGGTCATCATGGACAAGGACTTTTACGAAAATGGGGCTGTTACGAACATGGCCATGTTACAAAACACAGAATTTTATCAAAAGATTAACAAAACACATGAAAGGAAATCTATGTCAAAAATAAAAAGTATTGTCCATGAACCTTTTTCTGAAGAATTAACAGACAAGGAAAGAGACTATCTTATAAATTTTGAAGCCCGCGAAAGTCAGTTTTACGGCTTACCAAAAGTTCACAAATCGAAGGAAATTAAGAATACCATAGAATCTCAGAATTCTGATTATATTACCTGCCTTAATCCTCAGGATTTATCTTTTCGACCTATTGTTGGAGGCCCTAACTCGTCTACCCAAAGACTAAGCCATTTGTTAGATATTTTGCTGAAACCATTCTGTGAAAAGGTACCAAGCTTCATTAGAGATGATCTTGACTTCCTGAATCATTTACCAGACGTCGTTACGGATAATACTAAATTAGTTACATTTGATGTTGTTAGTTTGTATACTAACATTCCAACGGAACTCGGAATAGATGCAATAAAATAAATTCTGGATAGAAAAACATCCTTACCTTCTTCACGATCGCTTTCCACAAGAATTTGTCCTTCAAGGATTGAAAATAGTCCTTCAAAATAATACGTTTGCCTTTGATAATAATCATTTTTTTACAAACTAAAGGAACTGCCATGGGTACAACAGTTGCAACGACGTACGCAACACTTACTCTAGGTTACTTAGAATTCAAATTTCACCAACGACTCATAACATCGTGGGGAGAAGATATAGCCAATAACCTTAAATCTAAATGGAAAAGATTTCTAGATGACTGCTTCATTTAATGGGATGAAAGTGTCGAAAAATTAGACGTTTTCCATAAAATATTAAACGAGTTGAATGCCAACATCTAATTTACGATAGACACCAGTGAAAATGAACTACCATTCCTAGATGTTCTCGTTGTTAAGAAGGACACAAGAATTGTTACTGATATATTTTACAAATTGACGGATACACACCAATACTTACATTTTCGTTCCTGCCATATGCATCATACCAAAACATCAATTCCTTATAACCTTGCCAGACGTATATGCGCCATTGTCAGTGAAAAAGATACAAGGGATATTCGTTTAAATGAACTAAGAACGTATATTGTTAAACAAAAATATGCAGTTCAGTTTATAGATGATGGAATACTTAAAGCAAAGAAACATGAAAGATCGGAATTGCTTTTAGCCAAAGGACGTGAAGTTAACGAGAATATTATTCCCTTTGTGCACACGCATTATCCCCGGAACCAGAACATCAACCCCATTGTTCACCAACTGAACACAATTTTCAGAGAGGACGAAACAACAAAGACAATTTATAAAGACGTAAAATTTATCTCAAGTAGACGTCAACCCAAGAACCTGAAAAGACTCCTATGTAATTCTTATTTTGAAGGAACTTATTCAGTGACTAAATGTGGAAATCCCCGATGCGGAACCTGTGATTTTTAAACTGAAGGATCTTGTTATAACTTTAACGGCAGAAAATTTACAGTGAATGCCAATATGTCGTGTGATACACAAAATGTTTTATATGTGATAACCTGTACAGGGTGTAGTGAATTTTACATAGGTGAGACCAGTAACACCCTTCGTACCAGGGTTCCTACCCACAAGCAAAAGATTAACACTCCAGAGTATAGACAAATACCATTAAGTAAACATTTAGGCGTGTTCGGACAAAATAAATTTATGATATTTCCTTTTTATAAAGTAGCAGGAGGAAATGATATTTGTAGACGTAAAAAATAAAAAAAAATTATTTGTGCGTTAAAACCAAAGCTTAACAATCTGATGTAATGAATATCTATTAGATTTAATTATGTATGCATATATATGTTTATCTGCATTTTATTAAGAACTTGAAAATTTCCCGTACTTTTACCTGTACGCAATGAGCTGGTAACTATGACGTCATAATTCATTTGACTTCATAATGACGACGTCATATACTCCGCCAATTATTGTGTAACGTTACTATGTTACTACAGTTGTTTATTTGTAAAGCTTCTGAAGATAGAATGAAATGCCTAAAGCTTTACTGAAGATTTTCGTGTTTTTCTTTTTTATTTAAGTATTTAATTCCGACCACTCAGACTTTTTATTGGATTATATATATATATACAAAATTAAATGTTTTTCGAGATTTCTGATTTCTGACTTTTTTCATTGGATATATATATATATATATATATATATATATATATATATATATATATATATATATATATATATATATATATATATATATATATATATATATATATGAAAAAATATATATCACAAATCGAAAAACATTTAATTCTGGATATATATATATATATATATATATATATATATCCAAAATTTAAATAGTGTCTCAGTAATCGGATAACAATATTAAAAAATGGTAAAAAAGAAAACACAAAAATCCTCAGTTAAGCTTTAGCGCTTTCATTTTCAATCTTCAGAAGCTTATAATAGTATCATAGTAACAGTGATTATGACGTCATGTTAAGCGGAACGTTAAATGTTTATTATGACGTCATAGATACAATATGACAAAAGTACGGGGAAATCACAAGTAATTTATAAAACACTATTAAGTTTTGGCTGAAAAATACTAATAAAATGTTTTTCTTTTTCCCGTCTCTGGATATCGGTGGCACAACTGAGTTTATAGAAAGGGAAAATTCTGAATTGTTTTTTACCACACGCCTCCAGGTGCGAACTTAATTGAATTTGTCTGTATTCGGGTGTACTAATGTGTTGCTTATGTACACGTACACGGGCACGGAGAGTGTTGCCGGTTTCACCAATATAATATTCCTTGCATCCAGGACATGTAATGACATAAATGACATTTTTTGTATCGCATGACATGTTTTCTTTAACTCTAAATTCACGCCCATTGAAATTATAACTGGTCCCTTCTGTAATGTATTCACATGTACCGCATCGAGGGTTCTTACACTTAGAGACTGTATAAGTATGGTCGTTGAATTTGGAAGAACAAAGTATTCTCTTTAGGTTTTTGGGTTGGCGTTTACTGTTGATAAAACGACAATTCTTGTATACGTTTTTCGTTTGTTCGTCCTCTCTAAGTACGTTGTTCAATTCATGAATAATTGAACTCACGTTTTGATTTCTCGGGTTATGCGTGTGCACAAATGGAATTATTTCAACGTCATTCGCACGTCGTATGTTTAAAAGTAACTGACTTCTATCGCACTCCTTGGCTTTCTTTATACCATTATCTACAAGTTGTTCTGGATATTTTTGGTTTAATAAATACAATTTTAATTCCTCCAGTCGAATATCCCTGATATTGGTATTACTCACAATGGTGCATATCCTTCTTGCGAGGTTATATGGTATAGCTGTTTTAGTGTGATGGGGATGGCTTGATCCAAAATGCAGATATTGGTGTGTGTCGGTTGGTTTATAGTAAATATCCGTATTTAAGCTGGTATTATCCTTTGTTACAAGAACATCGAGGAATGGCATTTGCAAATCATCTGTTTCCATCGTGAATTTAATATCCGAATTCATTTGGTTAAGTAAATCATAAAACTCCGTTAGTTTATCGACATCCTCCTCCCATAAGATAAAACAATCGTCTAAAAATCTTTTCCATTTAGACCGTATTTTGTTTGCAGATTCTATCCCCCACAACGTACACAGTTGATCATGTAATTTATGTTCTAGATAACCAAGGGTTAATGTTGCATAGGTAGGTGCGACTTTTGTCCCCATTGCTGTTCCCTTAATTTGTAATCCCTAGGAAATTCAGAATCAAGCCAATTCGGGGAGAACCAGTAGAACAAACAAATGTTAGAATTGAGACAGCTAAGAACCGTGTGATAGGGGAAATACAGCTACTCAGAATGAGGGCAGAAAACAACCATAAAAAAGTTATGTCCATTGACCTAGAAATGGAACGCATACTGAAAACTAAAGCAAACGGCAGAATATTAGAAATACTTCAAGATATGTGGAGATCTGAATGCCTAAAGGAGGAACAAATCTCATACAACAGATGGAGATACACAGAAACCTGGCTTTTGGATTATGAAAAGAATTACGGTAAGGAACTTACTAAACCCAAAAACACAAGACTACAGCAATTGTCCAATAGACAAGTCTCTAGGAAAAGTTACGCGTCCGCCGTTAGAAACAACTCAACAAATAATTCTACAGAAACTGTGGATCTTCCTATGGAAAATGCAACAAAAGCAAAGAATACTTTTTCGGGGAAACGAAAATATAAAAGGATGAATCAACAGGAGAACTCTAAACACATGAGTTACAGTTCTCGTTCAGCCATTTCACAAAACCGACCATTTCCTAAGCAGCACAGAGACATACAGAATCGGGACAATAACGGTAAGCATAAAAACCACCGAGGAAATGGTACAAATAAACAACAACCAAACTTTTACAGAAACGAAAAAACAACATACATCGGAAGAGGGGTACACAAGTATTTTTTAGGAGGAGGCAAAATGAACCAAGGTCAAAGATACAAAAATCAAATGCCACAATTATAAGCAACAGCAATGCCGGGGACACGTCCAAGAATGTAATTAAGATGGAACCAAAAATATTTAATCTCTCCCATAGACAACTAACGGATTCCGAAATAAAGTTACTGTCTAAGGGTCTAAAATACACCCCTACGCCTCAAGTAAATAATCAAGAGCTTAAAACGGATATAAAAGCTTATACTCGGCGACTCAGGCTACGTGAATATTTTCATGAAAGTGATACCAGTGAATCTGATTCCGAGTCTACAGACGCAGAAGAAACAGACCTTGTTAGAAACAAATCCAAGTTTAACCCAAAACGAGGAAGAAATAAAACTTTGGATGCTGTTTGCGACACATTGGAAAATATTCATTTCCCAAATAAACCCAGGACTATTAAACCAAACCTTTCTAAGGAAGAAGAAAAGGCTCTTAAAAACCTCAGCGATGACCCTACCATCATAATCAAAGAGGCCGATAAAGGAGGCGGAGTCGTCCTTATGAATAAGGATTTTTACAAAAGTAAAATTTTACAAATGTTGCAAGACAATAATTTTTATGAAAAATTGCGCAACTGTCATGAGAAGAAAACAATTACAAAAATAAAAAACTTAGTATATGGACCACTATCGGAAGGCTTAACAGATAAGGAAAAGGACTACCTGACAAACTTTGAATTCCGAGAGAGTCAATTCTATGGTTTACCTAAAGTGCACAAGTCTAAAATTATAAAGGATGCCATAAAAGAGCAAAATAGTATATGTATTACATGTGCTGATCCCGCTGATTTAAGCTTCAGACCAATTGTAGGAGGACCGAACTCTTCAACGCAAAGACTGAGTCATTTATTGGATATACTTTTAAAACCATATTGTCAAAAAGTACCCAGCTTTGTGAGAGACGATCTTGATTTTATAAATCATTTACCTACTCATGTCACCTCTAACACCAAACTTGTCACACTGGATGTTGTAAGTTTGTATACAAATATTCCTACAGAATTGGGATTGCTAGCTGTCAAATTCTGGACTGAAAATTATCCCGATGTCCTTAACAACAGGTTTCAACGGGACTTCATCCTAGAGGCTCTAAAATTAGTTCTAGATAACAATACGTTTGAGTTTGCAGACCATCATTACCTCCAAATTAAGGGAACAGCAATGGGGACAAAAGTCGCACCTACCTATGCAACATTAACCCTTGGTTATCTAGAACATAAATTACATGATCAACTGTGTACGTTGTGGGGGATAGAATCTGCAAACAAAATACGGTCTAAATGGAAAAGATTTTTAGACGATTGTTTTATCTTATGGGAGGAGGATGTCGATAAACTAACGGAGTTTTATGATTTACTTAACCAAATGAATTCGGATATTAAATTCACGATGGAAACAGATGATTTGCAAATGCCATTCCTCGATGTTCTTGTAACAAAGGATAATACCAGCTTAAATACGGATATTTACTATAAACCAACCGACACACACCAATATCTGCATTTTGGATCAAGCCATCCCCATCACACTAAAACAGCTATACCATATAACCTCGCAAGAAGGATATGCACCATTGTGAGTAATACCAATATCAGGGATATTCGACTGGAGGAATTAAAATTGTATTTATTAAACCAAAAATATCCAGAACAACTTGTAGATAATGGTATAAAGAAAGCCAAGGAGTGCGATAGAAGTCAGTTACTTTTAAACATACGACGTGCGAATGACGTTGAAATAATTCCATTTGTGCACACGCATAACCCGAGAAATCAAAACGTGAGTTCAATTATTCATGAATTGAACAACGTACTTAGAGAGGACGAACAAACGAAAAACGTATACAAGAATTGTCGTTTTATCAACAGTAAACGCCAACCCAAAAACCTAAAGAGAATACTTTGTTCTTCCAAATTCAACGACCATACTTATACAGTCTCTAAGTGTAAGAACCCTCGATGCGGTACATGTGAATACATTACAGAAGGGACCAGTTATAATTTCAATGGGCGTGAATTTAGAGTTAAAGAAAACATGTCATGCGATACAAAAAATGTCATTTATGTCATTACATGTCCTGGATGCAAGGAATATTATATTGGTGAAACCGGCAACACTCTCCGTGCCCGTGTACGTGTACATAAGCAACACATTAGTACACCCGAATACAGACAAATTCAATTAAGTTCGCACCTGGAGGCGTGTGGTAAAAAACAATTCAGAATTTTCCCTTTCTATAAACTCAGTTGTGCCACCGATATCCAGAGACGGGAAAAAGAAAAACATTTTATTAGTATTTTTCAGCCAAAACTTAATAGTGTTTTATAAATTACTTGTGATTTCCCCGTACTTTTGTCATATTGTATCTATGACGTCATAATAAACATTTAACGTTCCGCTTAACATGACGTCATAATCACTGTTACTATGATACTATTATAAGCTTCTGAAGATTGAAAATGAAAGCGCTAAAGCTTAACTGAGGATTTTTGTGTTTTCTTTTTTACCATTTTTTAATATATATATATATATATATATATATATATATATATATATATATATATATATATATATATATATATATATATATATATATATATATTTAAAAAAATAAAAAAACGACAACACAAGTTGTAAAACGTTAGCGCTTTCAATTCAAATTCTTCAGACGTTTTACTTTGAACATTTGACGTTAAAATGTTATGGTAATGACGCTGTCAACAATACAATGACGTCACAATGAATGTTCGGGAAACAAGCAAAAGCGTATATGTTGAACATATGAGAAATAAACATACATGTATATAAAATACAATAAACTATGCTAAACTGTTCAAAGTTGGTTTTAAATACTTAAAGACTTGCTTCCCGAACATTCATTGTGACGTCATTGTATTGTTGATAACGTCATTACCATAACATTTTAACGTCAAATGTTCAAAGTAAAACGTCTGAAGAATTTGAATGAAAGCGCTAGCGTTTTACAACTTGTGTTGTCGTTTTTTTCTTTTTTAAATATTCATTGCCGGACACTGTGACTATTATATAATTTATTATTATATACAAACTTTGGATATATATATATATATATATATATATATATATATATATTTATTATATGATTGAATAATTTCCATCTCTCTGATTGGCTGAGATCCAACTATGTTAGGAAAATACTACGTTGTATTGACCTGCACGTGACTTTCCAGGTCAATACAAGGATTTATTTCCTCTACATTGATCTAAAAATAGATCGGGAAATTCCAAATTGACACAAATTGCTTTGGAAAACTATTTAAACGACTATGACCTTTTTTTTCATGTGAACAATACATAATCGAATATATATTTTCGGGTGAGCGT
The DNA here is from genome assembly GCF_032062105.1 of Saccostrea cuccullata. NCBI lineage: Eukaryota > Metazoa > Mollusca > Bivalvia > Ostreida > Ostreidae > Saccostrea > Saccostrea cuccullata. The sequence goes on from NW_026933754.1 coordinate 46,902, forward strand.
GGTAAGAGGGATTGCAGGGATGCAGGAAACCCCCTCAAACACTTTTACTGAACAACAATTTATTACTTTTTGGCAGTCAGTTTTCCGTGATAATACACCTTCCTTTGAAAATCTATCCTATAAAAAAGACTGACATTATTTTTTTTTTCATAGCAAATAAAACTCATTAAAAAAAACTTCAAAATGATACGACTGGTAGGTACATTCTAATTCTGCTTCTCTCTTGTATTTGGCTAGGACTTAATTAAATCCAAACAAGTAATGAGTTGTATCATTTTAACAGTATATCATATAATAAAACAATTATTGCTGTTTTTTCGGTCAATACAATGATTTAGCCATCTTCGAAGTACAATATTCACCTCGCCCTTCGGGCTCGGTGAATATTGTACTCCTCAGATGGCTAAATCATTGTATTGACCTCAAAAGACAGCAATAATTGTATAATATATATATATATATATATATATATATATATATATATATATATATATATAATTTAAGAAAAACCCAGTGTTTGGTAAAGTAAAATATATCCAATGAAAAAAAGTCAGGAATCACAAGACTCGAAAAACATTTTTACTGTTAGCGCTTTCTGCCTAATTGCAGAAAGCGCTAACAGTAAAAATGATTTAGCACTTTCTGCCTAATGGCAGAAAGCGCTAACAGTAAAAATGATTTTCGAGATTTGTGATTTCTGACTTTTTTTCATTGGATATATATATATATATATATATATATATATATATATATATATATATATATATATATATATACATATACATATATATATATATATATATATATATATATATATATATATATATATATATATATATATATATATCCCAACTCTTATAAAGACCCATATCTTTTTTATAGTAATCATGAATTGTTTTGTTCGTGGGGGGGGGGGGGGGGGGGGCTATTCCTTCAACATTGACACCTGCCAAAGATGAGCTATTATATATAGTAAATGCTTTTTATAAGTACATGTATATTCATTAGTATCTCTAGTATAAATATAAAACCAACAAATGTTGCATAAGATGCTACTACTTGGTAAATGTTTTATCCCGACTTATGCTATGTATCGACCTTTGATCTCTACCAGTCAAGAAAGCTAATAAATATTGCAATGGAGTGTGAGAATAAGATATTTTAAATAGTAATCAAGGGCTTACGCTCTTTCATCATGATTTATCCCATTCACAGATTGAAAATTCTTTTCTTCCAAATCCAGTGGTACTTTTGAATAGTACTGCGTTAAGGGGACAAATGGAAATATCCGCGATTTTTTTTTTTTTTTTTGATTAAAATACATACTTTACAAATACGAGGGACGTTCAATAATAACGCGAACTGTGTTATATTTTACTCTTACAGACGTCGTATAGTTATGAAATTTCACTTAAAAATTTATCTTAAAGATTCCAATAAATTTTGGGCAAAATTTATGCATTTTAAAAAAATTATACAAAAATTTTCGGTATGTTGATATCGCTGATGAAGAGGTACGGAGCACGACAAAAAATTTGAAGCAAAAGCATGCAGAATCCAAGATTCATCTCATTATTTTTCGATAATTGGCGATATTTTTCTAAAATTTTCTCAAATGTTTCTTTAAATTGTTCTATTATTATGTATTTATATTTCTGACGTAATATTTGAAGTACTAACAAAAATATAGTGATTTTTCTCCGATGTGATTCCCGCTAAAACACCTGTGAAAAAGACGTCTCCTGAATTTACGGCGCACCACACTTTTGTTAAATTGCGTGTGATGCTCGAGATATCGCCAACATAGATCGAAAATGTGCATAATTAAACATGTAGTAAACTAGAGTATTCGTGACATTCGTCCACAATTAGCAAAATGAAATTTTAGACCGTTAGACCTCTGTAAAGAGGCTATACGGGAGGACGGGAAGATGATTAATCGACGAAAACTTTATCCGGACTGTAAAGAACTTGATTGAGAGTCACCGATATCATACTTTATCTCATAAATACCTGCATGTTTTGGTTTTACAACAAAATAAGAATATTCTTAATTTGTTTAATAGATTTTAAGCTTGACAAGAAATGATGTTTGGATATTGAGTAGATAAGGTAACTAAAACTGTGCAGGTACTCTTGGGAAAAATGTTGAGAAAATGAAAGCTCAATCACACATTTTTTTATAATGCCTGTGACGCCGAAGATTTTGCTGCTCCGTGACTTAATGATATGTCCTGATAAATTACTCAAAATCGATACCAATTTATAACATTTTGATATGAAATTTTGAAAACCATATAAGTAAAGATTCTTTTGTATTATGTGTGATATTTTGCCCGATTATGTCGCCAAATATTTTTTCTGTGCAACAAGTCCGCGTAATTTTTGAACGTCCCTCGGATTTAATTGGTACTAGAAAATGCAATATGGTTCAAATCTCCATGTTGACGACATTTCACTTCTTAATTTAGACTTGTCCCATGATGTCGGACGTCCATGATTTTAGCAAATATACTTGCAGTTTAGATGTCATCTGTAAATTCTAATATTGCAAGGGTATAAACAAGTTAAAAATCTTCGTTTAATTTATAGCTTTTTTCAACACTTTATGCACTTTGTGAAAAGTTCAGTGAACCTATTTAGATTCCCCAATTTAAATGTTGAAATTACATTATTAGACGGCAGGTTGAATATTTTGCTGGCCAACTACATTAATTATACGTATAATGCGTAAAATTTCCGTTAAGGAAGTCTTCAGAATTAGAGTCGCGTTTAGTCGTCTGACTGGAACAGAATGACGTTGCGAATGATAAAAAACATACAAATCTCAATCCAATTTAAAAAGTTTAATGTATTTGTCATTCCGATTGAAGAATAGATAAACTAACAGACATATGTAGGAGAACGAGAATCCTACATTCATCATCCATAACTGTAATAAAAACACAGCATTTCCGAGGCATGTCCATTGAATTTAGATGATAAACATATAAATACACTGTACATGCACGATAAACAATAGATAAAAATTGATATAATTCTGTTTCTACTCTTGATGCATATGTAAAGTACACATCAATAAAATGACTCATTTGATTTTTGTTAGGATTTGTTCACTGACATCCAACATATTGTTTACAGTCCCTGAAACGTTCTACTTTCCCATTTTTCCGTTCGCTCACCGTTCGTTCAGCGTTCGTTCAGCGTTCGTTCACCGTTGGTTCAGCGTGCGTTCACCGTTCGCTCTTCGTTCACAGTATTGCGTTCACCGTTCACCGTGCGCTCGCGTTCACCTTTCACAAAACGTTCATCGTTCGCTCTTCGTTCCGTTTACTTTGCGTTCACCTTGCGTTCACCGTTCACTTATCGTTCAGTCTTCATTGTCATTCGGAACTCCGAAGTGAAAGGACTTATCTTTTTGATGGTAAGGATTTACATGTTTTTTTTTATTAAATAACTTAGATATCGTGTTTAAAGAATAATTATTTCATTGCAAAAATTATCTATGATATTTATATTTCTATTATTATAACTCAGCTGTTACTTATTTCATGAATTTTCCCTGGAAAATAATTAATACATTAAGTACCTACATGTGTGTAGAACGATGCTAAAATATTAAATTCAAAAAAGGGCAATTTACAAATGCTTCACGCACGGTATCAATTTGATGTAATTTTAAAGAGGACAAATTATTAATGGATGTATAGTAATTAATCCAAGTCTTTTACAGGACAAGAATACATTTAAAAAATTATTTCTACAGTAACACGTATTTAAACTTCATGTAGGTTTGAGAACTATGAACAGTACTGCAAATATTTAGTTAATTAAATATCTTTAGAGCTAGTTAAATTGATGGTGTGGTTTTAGATTTTAGAAAAGACCAACTGTTTAAAATATTTTAGTATAAGAGAAGAAAAATTCCTTCCTTCTCCGTACCATGACATGTTTAAAAATGTCTTTTTTGCTATTCAGTATAATTAAGACCCCCCCCCCGGTGCCTTTTCTCCCGAAATAAAATTCTTATTGAGTTTTTTTTCAGTATATTTTAATTAATATATAATTTTTATTGTAACACAAGAAAATCAGTCTTAAAACCAACATCAAACAGTCATTAAACAATAGTATTTTAGTATAAACTTGTGCCGACAGTAGTATTTTAAATTGGCAGGGAATATGTTTCACATTCATTTTAAAACTTAATCCTTCCAAGTATATATTCGATTTATTTTTTTTTCTGCAGGAATGCAAAAATCAGATCTAGAAATGATAGGGGAAAATATTAAAATTTCTTAGAATACTAAGTGACTCCTTGCCTTCGGCATGTTCGGTGAAACGCTATTTCCACACCTCCACTGTGTCGAATTATTTTGATTGACAGCACAAGCACGCTACTACTAATATAGCACGGACTTCCTGTGAACTGTGTGAACTTGATGATGGGAAATAAAAGCCAATGGTTACTGTCAAATGGATTTGTTAATTTAAAAAAAAAAGATTACCTTTATCAACTTTATTGCTTGGAATATTTAGGAAAAATAATTAGAATATTTATTTGAAACAACATATATCTGAGAATCAAGGGGTTATCTCTCTCTCTTACTCTCTCTCTCTCGTACATTTCTCTGTTCAATAAAAACTATGACAACACATTACTTATTTAGTTTTGAAAATTTAATCTACACATGTATTACAAATAATTTAAATGCCTCTTTCCAACATCTGGACCGAGTATAATCACGGCCGGGAAATGTCTACAGATACATGAAGAAGTTAGCTAAAATAATCGTCATAAAAGAATAAAAAGGCACATAAATATAGAATATTTTGCAGTAGAATTTACATAAAACGAGAATTTTTATGCAGTATGATAACAGTCAATGCCAACAGATAATCGTGAATAAAAAAAAAATCCGTTATTGTACTCAGAATCGCTTTGGCACGGAAATACATGTACGGTTGTTTCAACCCCGTACAATGTAATTAATTCATTCTATAAGTAGCAGTTTTATCTTCAGAAGTCCACATTATTTTATTAGTGAAAAGAATAAGCATAATTATTTACTATACAAGTAGATTAATTTATTTTTTATGTACACGCGGTAACAAATACACGTTTGACGGCGATTAAAATCATGTTATTAAAATATCGATATAAACATAACTATTTGCAGAAAAAAAATGTTTTTATTTATTGATGAATTAATTAATATATTAATTTATTTATTCATTTATCTATTGTTTATCTTAGTAGTAGTTTCATCTTCAAAAGTCCACATTATTTTATTAGTTAAAAGAATTAGCATAATTATTTACTATATAAGATAAATATATTTTTAACTACACGCGGTAACAAATACACGTTTGACGGCGATTAAAATCATGTTTAAACATACATGTATGTATGTGCAGAATTTTATTTTTATTATTCATTTATTTATCAATTTATTTCTCTTTTGTTTATCTATTGTTTATTTATATTTATTTATGACATTTGAATTATAGAATAAAAGAATAATTTCGATGCAAGGAAAAGACCAAAGGCATTCCGAATAAATCGTTCAACTTGCGTTCACCGTTCGTTCACCGTTCACTTTGCGCTCGCGTTCGCGCTCCGTTCGCGTTCTGCGTTCACTCACCGTTCACCGTTCACACATCGTTCACCAAGTTGCGTTCACCGTTCACACATCGTTCACTCACCGTTCGCTCTGCGTTCGTTCAGCGTTCGTTCACCGTTCGTTCAGCGTTCGTTCACCGTTCAGGTGGGAAAGTAGAACGTTTCAGGGACTGTACATGTTTATATTACTTTTGTCGTAGATATCACGCCAGCGTTGTACATTTGCAACTTTTTTTTTCCAAAAGGGCGCATTAAGAACTTTAACTTTTCCAAAGCGTAATTGGACGTACTAATTTGCTTGCTAGATTTGGTTTGCAGCACTTTTCTAATATCTTTATGCTTCTTGAGACTAGGTTTAAATATACCCTCCAGGCTTGAGCCGATACCAACCGCTCGGGCTGATACCAGGGCCGAGATCAGAACAGTGGTGTGATGTTGTTTATATCATATATATCAAACCAAATAAAAGAACAAACATTTAGATATTTTTCAACTTTATATAATTTTTTCGTAACAAAATTAGAGTTATCTTTCTTTATTTCGATGTTCTTGGATATGTTTCTTGACGGCGAATAATCAAATATAGAGAAAGATTTACTTGGTCTAGTCATTAAAAAGAATAGCCCTGGTGTTTTGAAATATTTCATTTCGTAGCACATTATATATAACAAAGATTTAAAAAGTTAAAAAAAACTTTAAAAAATATTCTACTTTCACTTTAGATCGAACCGGGGTTACAACTTCTTCAACGAATCGTTGCAAGTTGTAAATTTGAAATTTATAGTAACTGTTTGTTTTGTTTACGATATACATCAAATTAAAAATGCCACATTCACATGAAAACTATGTATTGTCTTACTGTCAGAGTAAATAAACGTCCATTTTTTCAAAACGTGATTTGTTGCTGTCCTAAAAGTAAACAAGAGTTACCTCTCTTACGTCACAAGTGCTATCATTTGGCGCACTTTTTAAGAACAATTTTCTCAAAATTCTAACATAAATAAATATTTTTTAAAGATTCTGGTTAAATTTTTCGATATATAATGTTCCTCTTTATTACTAAAATATGAAATTTACTCTTAAATCACACAAATAAAACAGAAATAATGCTTTGAAATTTGAGGGCGAGACAGCCCCTTGGCGACGGGCCGAGACAGAGATATCTCAGCCCTGAGGGCGAGACAGCCCTACTTCCAAGGCACTGTCTCGCCTAGTCCAAAACGCCTGTATCAGGGCTGATATACTACTAGGTATATGATATACGGATTTATAACGATCCTTATATGACCTTTTCAATGATTCTGCATACAAATACAAGACGGTATCACATGTTCGGAGAATATACGAACGGTATATCAATGGAATAATAAAATAGAGATCACATTCAAGTTAACAGCCTTAAATATATAACTGCAAATAATTTTTTTTATTTAAGAAATAAGGTATCATTTTTTGTGTTTTATTGGGATGTAAAACGTGATCAAATCCCATTAAGCCCGAAGGGCTTTATGGAAGATTTGATCATGTGCCAACCCGTTTTACATCCCAATAAAACTAAAAAAATGATACCTTATTACTTATATTTACATTTGTGACTTATTCATACTTTAAATTTGATTGATTATGACTTTTAACGTGTGAAATGCATTATTTTTCAAACCCAACGGCATGTATGTAACGCGCGTCGACCATTTAGGACATCAATGAGAAATTACGTCGAACGTTTATCTATACGAACATCTATGACCTCTTGACCCCGTACCTGTATTTATACAGTTATAAAAACGCTTGCTTTTAGTAGTGTTATATAAAGGAAAACATTTGCAAATGTAAATATTTGATAATAAAAGACATTTTTCGTTGTACAAATTATGGAACTTTAAGGAGATGACGTCACATTGACAAGTGCATAGCTGTCAATGAATCGTTTATATTTTGTTGTGTAGGATCTAACAAACGAAAAAACTGAATGTAATAGTAATTTTTTTTATGTAGTATAGAGCTTTTGAGAATTTAAAATAGCATGTGATTTCATTTTGTGGTATTTTGAAGACATATTTTTGGTGATGTCACAGTGAACAGTTTCCGATTAAATAGGCCCCTCCTTTTTTCTTTAGCCTTAACTGTGCAGAGTATTTTAACTGAAAGTCCGTCTAAAATGATTTTGGTCGATCCTGTTATAGAGAACGCTACAAGCTTAATAGTCGATTTTCAGATTGTTAACCTAATCAAGTTTAAAATATCTTTACCAAGAGATGTAACAAAACCATGCCGTCGGATACGTAAAGAGTTGCCTATATGAAAAAAAGTATATTTTTAAAGACATTTTAATATTCACAACTTTTTTACATTAGACAAATTACACGCTTAATTAATGTTAAAAGCTTTTCCTAAAGTTCGTTGTAGTTGCTTGAACCATACAAGGAAAAGAGAATAACTTAAGCTGAGTGAATATTTCATTTATTGCTAAAATAATTGACAATGCTTGAAACAAAATGTAGTATAATGTACAATTACATTAACATTTATAATGAACATAAAGGCCAAATAAGGAATAATGTCAATTAAGATATGTAACATAGCAACTTTGTGCTAAACCCAGCTATTGCAAAAAAACACACATGTGATGAAAAATAGGTAGATTCAGACCTCGAAAGCGGTAGCATTTCGCGCGTTTTTTTACGCATGGATTTAGGAAGATGTATATTTATGTAAATATGGCCTGAAGTGACCACTGCAAAATTCTCAAATATCAAATGCAATGAAGTTGATAAACACACAATAACTTTCCCATAAATTAAGAAATATAAATATTTTTCATGATCATCATTTTGCTTTGATTGACTGCATAACAGCATTTCTAGACACATAATCTTTGTTGATATAGCTTGGAGGCAATAATAATTAATGATTCGCAAGTGAGTAAAGGCTAAAATGGATATTTCTATGCAAATGAGCTAATAAAAATTCATAAGTTGTATATTTTAGGTACAGAGAAAGTTCAAATTGATTTTCTGAAACATACTTAGTACCCACAGTTTATTAATGCAAGTGCACATTATGACGTCATTGTTCTCTTCCATATATGGTAATAAATCACATCAACAAAATAACGTCGGTGCAAGGGCATATTCTATCTAATTTTAAAAGAATGTATAAAATTAAGGAGAATATTATTAAAATTATTAAAATTGCTGCACATATCCTATGCACTTTCTCAATCGATAAAAAATTTAAGAAAAACTTACACACTGGACTGTGGAATTTTACCCTGAAAAACTGAAAACTGCACAAATAGTAAGTAAACAATTGCAGTGCCGACATTTGTGCAGCAGTTTCTTAAATCCTTTGAACATCCAGCGTCTTTTTATACCTTGTTTCTGTAAAACAAAGAAAGGTTTGCCCTTGCGCCGAAGCGATTTTGTTGGTGTTTCTTATAAATTTGTGTAGCAGAGGTCGATGATGTCATAATATGACGTCATAATGTATACTGGCTAGCGCATGTCGCGCGTACCAAAAATGTATAAGAAAGCAAGTCCTCACATTTTCTGTGCGGTAGATAGAGCATTTATAGAATTTATTTAATATTTTGCATAGAAACCTCCATATGTAGCCTTAACTCACTTGCGTAACAAAGTTTGAGAAACAACAAAGTGACGTTCAAATAGAGGAATCCCTTGAGTTGTATTATACTATCATAATAAATTAAAGATAAAGACCATCAAAATCAACACGATAAGGATAGTCAAATCAAAATAAATTCTCAATTAAAACATTTTCCACTAGCATAATTATACATGGGAGAAGGAATGGAGGTTGTGGTTAAAATTGCCTTATAACCTCGTGTTTCCACCGGATTAAAGCATTGGGAGCCCGATCCCGATTGAATTAGAACCCAAGCTTAATACATGTATAACTTACAATTTATAACTACAAACTTTAATTGAATTGACAAAAACAATATACAGTAAAACTCGTTTAGTACGAACACGGATATTGCGAATTCACGGATATAGTGAAGTTATTTTGAATCCTCAGCTATATAAATTTAGTAAATTCCTAACACAGATATAACGAATTATGAATAAAGCGAAGAAATTTTATAGGCCCCAGTGACTTGGTTGTAACCACGTTTTACTATAAAAATGCTTGCATATAAAACATTTCATGAAATATAGACAAATTATTTAACGCAGCACTGTTAAGGCTAGAAAAAGGGGGCGGGACCTAACTTATACGGGAAAAGTTTACAATGACGTCACACACAAAAAAATTACTTTTCTGCATTCCTCATATTACCTGAAAATGAAATAATTTGCAACTTTAAACTGTATTACCATAACAAACAACAATAAAACTTATCAATGCATTAACAAAAGTCGCTAGATAAATCCCATACACCTGGTTCTAATCAAATCACTGATCTCGATGAACTTATCAATCATGACGTCATATTGGTAAAAATTACGTATTTCATGTGCTGTGAGAGGCAGATTTGGGAATTTTTTAAGAATGAAAAATGCTTTTTACTATAAGACAGAATATTTATTACAGGTTTTTAATAGGCTAATAATACCAATATATATCCTTTTTTATGTGCGATTATTCATCAACTATCGAGAGAATGTATTGAAATAATTCTGTCGTGTTTAAATATTTAGGTTTGGTATATTTTACATCAAAGTGCCTCATTAAATCGCTCTTTCGCAAGGGCATACACTAAATAAATCTTGACCATTTTTTTTTTTAATTTAAATAAAGGATATGTTCCTTAACTTGAAAAGTGCTGCTGCTTTCTTTTAATCGAGAGCATGACTTTATAAATGCACAAAATATTTCGTAAAAGTCAAACATATTTCGACATGGGCCTATTTACTAAAAAATTTAACTATTAAAATGCGAATTCTATTCAAAGTAGCAGCACTTTCCAGAAAGTACAAAGTATGCAGAAACAATTCATAGCTTGAATTTTTAATTTCAACTAGGGTATGCCCTTGCGATAATGAAATTTGTTATTGACCTACATTCCTTGTACCTACTATACATTTATCACGTGACTGCCAATCGATTGGACCAAACTCCATAGAGTTCAGAGTAGGTTATACTATGCTATTTCCATAAGTATTTAGGTTCTGTGATAATAAAACAGCTAAATAAAAATAAATTCAGTTTTAAAACCAATTCCCGATTTTGCACTTCTATTTTCCTTTGATTTCTCATAGTAAGCCTTAACAGTGCTGCGTATATATTTGTTAAAATAAGCAAATAAATATGAGAAAATTTAGGTTCGTATAACCATGAATGCAAATAGCTTTTGTACAACTTTATTTTTAGATTAACACGTACTTTTTTGCATTTATCAAGAAAATCAAAAACTGTGCTTAATATTTTCAGAAATATCTAGAGTATTAAAGGCGTAGGATCAAATAATTTGCATGCATTCTGTCTTTTGAAAAGTATGTCTTAGTATCAAAGGTCGGATTTTGGAATGAACTGAATTCCATGCAATGAGGAAAAATTACAGCTTTCAGCAAAATACTGAAAACTCTTCTCGTTCTTGCAAAATCAGTGGTTCACCCAATTAAGAATGATTTTTTCAATAGATTAAGATTATATAATCTTAGTTAGCTTATATTGTTTTCTTTGAATCTTTATGAGAATTTGTAAAAAATGGTGTTAAAATGCATAACTAGCTAGGGTTTAAAATAATTAAAAGAAAATTCACTTTTCATCTCCCTGGTCATAAACAAAGAATGATTGATGCTTCTTGCTGTAGTTTGTGAAATGTGAAAAAAGACAACAAAACCTAAAAAAAATTGTTATCAAAGTTACCTGTTAATATAATTTACCATTTATTTTGATATTAATAAATCTTTTCTGTTAATTTTCATAAAAAGTGCCTAAACATATTTTACTTTGTAGAAGATGAAAATAAGGAAGATTAAAGAGGCTCGATTCTGCCTTCAAAAGTAATGGGAATATCTTATCAAGTATATTTCTAGAATTTTTTAACATAGCTTTACCAAAAAGTCAAAACAAAGTGGATAAGATATAACTAAAATAGTGCTTATTTTAAGCTTAA